>NW_024070195.1:2098948-2204918 GCF_014754425.2 Oryx dammah
AACGTCTGCTGAATGATTAAAGTAAGAAGCGGACGTTTGCTTTAACTCCGCCTTCAGAGAGCGCCGCTTCTTCCAAAACTACAAACAGCTTGGAGTGTGTCCTTGACAAGTCCTGTCTTAGTGCACTCTCCGAAAGTAGCACCGTGCGAGCGAATTTGGTGAGACATTTTTAAAGGAGATGTTTGCCAACATCATTTTCTGAAGCTTGACTTTCACTATGCTCTCTTTTAAAACTTGAATGATTTGTCCAAGTCTCAACTTGAGCCAGCCACAATCAGGCTTCAAACCCGAACCTTAGATCCTCTGTTCCCCAACTATCCTTCCCCATACTCAGGATGCTTCGTTTAAGCTCCACGTTAAACATGCTGCAAAGAAATGGAGAGTGGGGCGGGGGCCGGGGAGATCACATTAAGGCTGAGGAAACTGATGTATAGGCGCTCCACTAATCATCAAGAAAGAGACGACAGTTTCTGGACCTAGGGAAAATAAGGAATTTTTGGTGCCAGTCTAGTACTCTTTCCATCGCATGTATGCTAAGTCGTTTTAGCCATGTCCAACTCTTGTGACCCTAGGGACTGTAGCCTGTCAGGCTACTGTCTATGGGATTCTCCAGGCAAGAATACTAGAGTGGGTTGCCATGCCCTCCTCACTCTTTTTATTACTTATATTCAAAAAGCATTTGCAAACCAAAGAACTGTGTGCATGGGTGCACTATAGAGAGATGCTAAATAAATGACTTTTCTGTGGGAAACAGCACAATAAGAAGGAAGAGTGCAGACACGAGAAATTTCCGTTCAAACCATGGCTTGGCACCTCAGAACTGAGTCATCACAATCAAGTCACCTTACCTCTGAGTGTCAGTTTACTCGGCTTCTTTAACGTGTATTATTCTACTTTATATCCAAGATGAGATCTCTTACATGCTTGTACTCACTTCCAAGAAGAGGTCTGTAATAGGTTTGTACTACATACACCATGCTTATTTTCACTTTAAAATCATTTATTTAAAAATAATGTACTAATGTTATTTTAATAACGTATGTTAGCTATTCTTAACACAGTGACACATGGCCTTGCTTTCGTGGGACAGAGAATATAATGAAGTGTAAATACAAGAGTGCTGTATTGCTGTATACATAATACCTTTAAAAAAGATATACCTGGATGAGAATCTAGAGATAGGAACAATTAGCATAATTCTGAAATTCCAACCTACACATTACTAGTACATCAATAAATATATGCGTGAAAATATAAACCATTTTCTTAAAACTATTTCCTTTGAAAGAAGCCTCCGAAGTTATCATACCTGAATTTGATAATTGAGGAGAAACAAAGAAAGAAAGTGAAGTTGCTCAGTCGTGTCCGACTCTGCAACCCCATGGACTGTAGCCTACCAGGCTCCTCCGTCCATGGAATTTTCCATGAAAGAAACCCTTCATGAAGAAAACAGCTAAGGACTATTGAAAGAAATGCAGCAATGGGTATGAGGTGACGGTAGGAGAACCCACAGAAGTCAGTAAACATCCGAGGATTTAGTATTCTGTGTTAACAAAGTCCATGAGGGGAAAATGCTTAACATTTTAACACATTTGGGATTCAGCCAACTAGAGACTTATAAGAATATTTGTAACTCTTCCCCTCTGACAATCAAGAGACATATAAGAAGCTCAGCTATTCTGAACTCAGATTTCTAAATCAAACCCAAACTCGGTTGATTACAAGAATAAAAGGGATCATCACCTTGCTTTCAGGCTCAAGTACGAAGAAAGATACTCTTCAGAGAAACAAAGAGAATGTAAAAACCTACATGTTATTGAAAGCTCTCCAAGAGACAGTTCATTTCAGTTCAGTCGCTCAGTCCTGTCCGACTCTTTGCGACCCCATGGACTGCAGCTCGCCAGGCCTCCCTGTCCATCACCAACTCCCAGAGTTTACTCAAACTCATGTCCATGAGTTGGTGATGCCTTCCAACCATCACATCCTCTGTCGTCCCCTTCTTCTCCCGCCTTCAATCTTTCCCACCATCAGGGGCTTCTCAAATGAGTTAGCTAGAGACAGTAACTGTTAACCAAGAGACAGTAACTTTTCACATACGGCATTTCATCTCATTACTGTAGATTCCATTATTATAGAAAAACAAAATTATAAAGTTATTTGGACCAGAAATGTTTCTTAAAAATTCAGTTTACAGGTCCAGAGAACCTGGACAGGAGTAACGGACTCCTGACCTGTGGACTCAGCCAAACCTGAAACAAAGTTCCAAAAGTTTCAAACGAACGTGCCAATACTAGTAGTTCCCTACGTTCCACGTACAGCCCTGGCTTGCAGTATTCTCAAGATGCCTGTCTACAAATTTTCTCTTAATACCGCTTCACACTGAGTTATCTAAGGGATAAGAAGCCGTTTAAAAAGCAAAATCATCTTGTTTTCCCAGCTTGAAAATTTTCACCCGAGTCTGAGTCCCACAACGAGACCAGTTCTCGGAACTGCGCCCAGGATGCAGAGCCCTCTGCCTTCCAAACCCTCTCCAGGTTCCTAGAACTTGACGACGGTTTTCACCCAATCAGCTCGCACCTTTAAAGCCCCGACTAGGGCGGCCGCGGTCCCGCCCCTTCCGGAAGTGCGTCACGACGCTCGTGCGCTCTGTCCCCGGATGCACTTGTATATCCGGATTCTTCGAGCGACGCTGAGCTCCACGGGTCCCGACGCTGTCGGCACATGCGCGACGGCCCTGTTCCCTCTTCCTCCGCCTCTCCTGGCTTCCGCCGTCCGCGGAGCCGCCGCCACCGCTGCCGAGGAGTGAGGAAGTTCAAGATGGCCGCCGCGGAGGCGCCGTCGCTGCGGGAACTGCCAGAGTAAGTAGTCCGGCGGCGCGGAGGGCCTGCGCCGGGGGCCGGCCGAGAGGGGACGGGCGGAGCGCCGCCCGGGCGGGCGAGCGGGCGGGAAAGTTCGCGGCCCAGCGGTCGCAGCCAAACTTTGCCTCCCGCGCGGCGCCCTGGGGGCGCGGGAGGGCGGCCTCGGCGCTCCGCCCGGCCGGAGGGCCTAGCTGTTGGGTCGAGGGCGGCCGGGGTCCGCAGCGGCGTTGCCCCGGGAGGCGAGGGCGCGAGCGGCCTCTACGGGTCCCGAGCGCGAGGCCGCGGCGCGGGCGCGCCTGCCCGCCTCTGAGGCGACGAGCGGGTCTTCCGGAGCAGCCCGGGCGGCGCGGCCCGCGCGGCGGCGATCCCCGAGCGCTCTTTTCCGCAGGCGGCTCCCGCGCCGCCGCCGGTGTCAGCCTTCGGGGCTGGGAGCCGGGAGCAGAGGGGCGCCGGGCGCGCCTCCTTCCCGCCCGGTGCTCTCGGCCCCAGCGTCCCCTTGGCGTTTTCTCCTTCTCTTTCTAGTGCAGCTGGTGTGCCAGCTCGCAAACTCGAGGCAAATTAAGACCAAGTCCTCGGTTCTGAGAACTAAGGTTTTTGGCCCGAGTTTACAGCGCTTCTCTGGGAGCCCCGGTGGAATAAAGAATGGGAACGGTCAGCTACTTGCAAACCCGAGCGGTTCGTATCTGTAATCAAGCTAACGTAAGCATCGATGCGGTCGAGTGGACGCATCCTCCTATATTCTGCTAGGGTAACCCTTCCTTACTGAGAGTGTGTTGTTTTCCGTGTGTGTGCTAGGAAAGCTCAGGAACCTAAGAGAGAGAATGGATTTTAAGACAGTATTCTTGTAGCGCCTTTTTTTTTTTTTGCTTGCATCCTCATTATTTGATTTGTTTCCAGCTGTCTTGAGAAAGAGGTAGAGATAGTCTCCCGGCAACTTTGGACTGACAAGAGGAAAAATCTTTGCACCTCCCCAGCCGGCCCATCGCTTCACCGCTGTGCGTCCAGTGCCGGACGGCTTGGGGATTTGCTTTGCTCATCTAGGCAGAGACAGTTACCAGAAGTTTTTCGTTTAGGACTTCTGAAAGCTGCTCCGTTATCTTCACAATTTGACTTAAAAGAGGCAGGTGGGTTCTGAGGTAGATTTTGCCTCTTTTTGTTTTTCACGGAGTTTACAGTGAGGCCTTGTTCCTGGCTTCAATGAGAAGATCCTATGAAAATTTTAGGCTATGCAGCTGATTTTTCTAGTAATCTGTTCAAAGTTCTATAGTATTATGTCCATTAATTTGATTGCAGGGACTGTTTAGATTCCTTTTCAGGAAGCATGCAGCCATGTTTGTTTAGATACTCAGATAACACTAGCTTTAATCTTACTTATTTAGGCTTCTGCAGTGTGAGTGGCACTGAGATGGTCTTTATTGCGCCTCCCCGCTCACACACACCCCCACACACTTGGTACGCACAGAATATTCCATCTATATGTGTCCCACTTTCACTTATTTGAAACGTTTTAATATAGAAAATGACAGTTTACTAGGAAAGCAAGTACCATGTTGGCTGCCCACAGTGAATGCTGAAGTGTAATGTCTGAGTAGGTTTTTTTTGAAGACACACCGAGGAGTTCACAGTTATGTGGAATCTACTCCAAGTGGAATATTTTGAAAAAGTAAAGCTCCCTGAATGCTTTTTAGTGGCTTTTAAGTTTGTCGACGTCTTTAGCTCAATGTTTTTTCATAGTTTCAAGCATTTAAATTTTTATATGCATTGACTTACCTGAACTTACCCAGACCAGGTACTGAGCAAATACGACCTCATTCAGTCTTTATGACAACCGTGTGGAGGCGGTCCTGACACTCCCCACATTGTACAGCTGAGAAACTGGAAGTGCAGACAGATTAAGTTAGCTTGCCCAGGGTCGCACCAAGTGACAGGTGTAGGGTTTACACCCATGCAGCCCCGCTGTGGAGCCCTGCTCTGTGCTCTGGTCTCTCACTCTACTTTGTGGCTCCTTTTATTTAAAATATTACTAGACTTTAACGTTTGAAATAATTTTTATTTATTTCCAGTATCCTAGAAAGGTTCGTTTTTATGATATGACAGTTGCAACTCTTTGGAATTTAATATCCTATTTGGAAAGAGTGGGGGCGGAATGGTTCCTTTTGAGACTGGTTGGTCTTTTGAATCCATCCTTATTTTTGCATCTACACTAATTCTGTATTAAAGGAGTCTCACTTGTCAGAGAAACAGGCTTAGTCATAATTATTTTCCTTGTCAAAAGCAGTGGCATTCACTTTGCTCCCCATTGCCGCCATCTCCAAAGCATGAATTGAATGCCTCCCATATAAGATGTTATTAGGAATATTCTTTAAAAAAATATATACGTGAAGAGGGAAGTTAAAATAATACTAGTGGTTGGTAATTGGTCGCTTTATTTTAAAGTTGTTCCATGGCTATTTTTATTGTGCCAGATGCCCCAAGACTCTGGGTGGTTTGAAGGATGAAATAAGCTAACCTATGAGTAAATACTGTTTGACACCACCATGCTGTCTGCAATCCGAATGCAGCTTTCCTTCCAAATGAGATTTGAAGGATGTTACTCAGCTCTCAGTAAGTACTGGTTTATGACAAACCTGTTGTAGACCAGTTTGGTATAGAAATATACCTACTAAATGTGTAGTGTTAGATTGCAAAATGTAAATCGTCCAAGAAGGTGATCAGGTTTCTTTACAAGAAACCTTTTCCTAAAACTTTAGAAGAAAGTTGTTAATGAGCCTAAATTAAGTGACCTAGCTCAAGCGCGCTCATTAGTGCCATTGACGGGCTGAGTTCAAGTTTTCCTCATGTGCCTAGTCAGACTTCAGTTATTTTCTTGGAAATTTGCTCCAAGAGATCAACAGAAGAGGCTGGAGGTCTGCTCTCTGCCTAACCCCAATGTAGAAGAACTCTGGAGTTAAGGTTAAGCTAGCTGGCCCTAAGGCACTTAGGTGGCATTTTATTAGTAACCTAGTCATTATCTCTTGAGTTAATATTCATTAAGTTACAATGAAAACTGGGATTACTCCTGGGAATGGCAGTAACTTTGGGCACCGCTGTGATGTTGATCCTGAGTCTCGGAAACTTTAGATGCTAGGTTCTCTTTCGGAGGAAATTACTTCCTCTGAAGATAAACCCTTCAGTATTTGGATTTGAAATGCCTTGGAAAACTTGTAAATTATAAGTAGCATTGGAAAAGGGTCAGAAGAGGAGATTTTTCTGAGGGGAGATGATTAAATTTAAATTATTTGAGAGTATGGTGGTCAAGAAATAGGCGTATGCGCTGGAGTGTAAATGAGCCAAAACCCAAGTGTTCCCCTTCAAGAGCTGAGCGTGTGCACAGACAGCGTAGACCAGCTGTCCCCAGCGGTGCCGCTGCACGCGCCGTCGTCTAGTCGCTTAGTCGCGTCCCACTCTCCTGGGACCCCGTGGCCCGCCAGGCTCCTCTGTCCATGAGGTGCTCCGGGCAAGAAGACGGGAGCAGGTTGCCACGCCTCCTGCAGGGGGTCTTCGCAGCCCAGGGGTCGAGCCCACACCTCTTGCATCTCCAGCACTGAGCCACCCGTTGTTACTCTGTGAATTGTTCCCTTGACACAGAAGTACTTACGAGTACCCGCTCAGGGTTAAATCATCTTCTGGGCCTCAGGGATGGAGCAGTGAGCTAAACAGATTAAGATCCTGCTCCACAGGGCTTATGTTATAATAGGAGGACACAAGCGGGAGTTGTGCTCGGTGGAGGACAGTGAAGGGGAGAGGAGGGACTATGTTTGTGATAGGGTGGGGTTGTAGTTAAAGGGAGCTGGCCAGGGAACCTTGCCTGAGAAAGTGGAGCTTGAGCCAAGACCTGAGGTAGGTGAGGGGACCGGCAGTGTGTACTTCTGGGGGGAGCGCCCAGGCCCTTACGTGCGGGGGAGGAGAGCCGTGGGGTTGTGGGGAGCAGGCTCGGTTGAAGGGAGGCTGGGCTGATGCTCTTGGTCTGGTGGAGGGTTCAGGTTTTCACTCTGGACGAGGCAGGAAGCAGCTTTCTCTCGGAGCTGATGGTGACCTGATGTTGTAAAAGCACCTTCACGCAGAAGCAAGAGCTCTGATGTCAGCTGTAGCACCAGCCTTCCCCCCGGCTGGGTGTGCCCATGCCTCAGATGAGTCCTGTCTGCCTCCTTGAATGTGGCGTCACATCTGTCGTGGGGACACAGGCAGAGACAGTGCTTCTTGGGCACATGAGTGACTGCTTTGATGTGTATGAACTCATTGCAGTGACATACCTGTGGTTGGTCAGAAGTGTTATTTGCCCAGCTTTTACAGTGGGGGACACTGAGGCACGGGAGTGGCTTGTCTGAGGGCACACTGGGGGTATCTTGTCGCAGGCGGCGTCGGAGCAAGGCGGTTTGATCAGGACTCTTGCTCTTTAAATCACGTTCTGAGTGTCCGTGGGCAGCTCCCCAGTGCCATGGGGAGTAAATTTGCCCAGTGTCTGAACAGTAAGCAAAACTGACCTTGGGCACGAGATTTGTGCCGGGCCTCACGAGCTGTGCGTGTTGACTGTACGGTCCTCACCGCGTGCTCAGAGGCAGGCACTGCTCCTTCCCCACTAGGCTCACGCTCAGTGAGGCCACTCAGCTAGTCAGTAGTGGGACCGGGGCTTGAGCCCCTGGAGCCCGGCTCTGCAGACTTCACCAACCAGCTGTCTGTCCTCTGGGCTGTTCTTAGAGGGTCTTTAGGTTGAGTTCTAGCTTACTGAGTAGAATTTTGTACTTTGGGCACTTGGATTTTTATATTCCTGAAAATCATTCTCAACCTTCATAAAGGTCCTCCCTGCCTATCTCTATATCTTGAATTAGCCTAGTTCTATTTTTCTCACACTTTCCCCCTGTAAGTCAAGGTTCAGAAAAATGGACTTATAGCCCACCTTCTAGATTGTGGGATGGGAGAGTCTAGGAAAGGGAGACGGTTACCTGTATGAGGTTGTAGCCTATACAAGGAACAGAGTTGAAATGCCTTTGTATCTTCACCTTAAATCTGTGATGTCCCCTCGCCTCCTTGATAGAGCCATGTTGTTGGGTATTTTTTAATATACAAAGATACTACACTGTCTTTTTCCAAGTCTTTGAAAATAGTCTTTTCTCAAAGACTATTTATCCTGTGTCCTCTTATACTCTATTAGAGAGAAGTCAGCCCAGACTGAGACCTGACTCAGCTGAAGACACTGGTTGCTCTGCAGGGGTCCACAGTCTTCCCCGTGGTCCCCAGTGCCAGAAGAGGGCATTGGCAGTGTGACACCCCAGATCCCAAGTCCCTGCCATGTGGTGGCTGTGTGTTCTCCATGGCCCCTCACTGCTGTGAGCCAGTAGCTTTTCCAGCGTCCTCCACTGTGTCGTGCCCCTGCCCCGCCAAGTTTACTGAAGACTGAGACCAGGCTGGGGGACCGCCCGTCCAGCAGCCCGACCTTGCAGTCTCTGGGCCTCTCCGCTGTCTCAGCTGTGTGCTCCCGGAGTCCTGTGCTGCACGCCTCCCTCTCCTGGGGGTCGGTCCACTTGAGAGCTTAGCTTCCATTAGACCAGTCTCTTCACCAAGGTTGACACCCTGGCAACATTGATCTTTTTTCCTTTTTCTAAAATACCCCTTAACCTTTCTGGTTAATGCCACACTCATTCTTCAGGTCAGTGTTACTCAGCCTATTTTTTAATCCAAATAAATACCTTGTTGATAAACTTCTCTCCCCCAAAGTCCCTGCTGAACAAATCGCTTGGGTTTCTCTGTGATCCACAAGATACCTTCCTTGACCGTTTCAGAGTGATCTAAAGTGATCCACCAGCGTTCCCAGAATGCCCTTACTCAGGTCTTCATCGTTGCAGTTCTCCAGTGAGGCATGCGATTCTTTTCCACTGGAAGGTTCCTTAAGAGAAGCAAGAGATTTTTATTTTCCTGCTGCCTGACTTAATGCCTACATTATGTGTAGGTGATATTCTTCGACATGTTAAAAAGAGATTGAATAGACCCATTAATTGTTAACTTGCAAGGAGCTCTTTGTAGTGTATGGTACAAACATTAAACTTACTATTAAAACATTAAACTTATTAAAAAGTACAAGAGTATATAATTTGGAGGACTTGAGCAAATTAATCCATCTTGTTCCGACCGGATGTCAGGAGGAGGATCACCTGCTTCTGGTGACCCTGGGGCCTCAGCCTTGAGGATGAGGCTCGTCAGGGTCAGGGGCAGACAGTGTCCGTGGTGAGGGCCCAGGGCGGAATGGCATGGCGAGCTCATCACGCTGCCGGGGCGGGGCGGGGGGACGGCTGTGGCACACGGTGGCTAAGGTGCTGCTTACAGGCCCAGAATGACTCTGAGTATAGCTCGTTTTGGCTCTAGAGATTTAAGTATATATGTGTGTGTGTGTGTTTCCGAATTCCAAGTGGGGAAAGAGATTAGTGTCCCAATGGATGTTATTACTAACATTTTATGGAAAAAGAATGGGCAGGTTCCTTTAGTGTGGAGCGGTATGGGAAATGCTGATTTAAAAACCAAGTTTCTGAGTGGCTGTTTAAGAAAGTCAGTGTTAACTTACTGCAAAAACTACTGGTTTGAATTTCCTTTTTCTACAAAGTATAATTATGTTAACCTCCCCTATTATGTATTTCCTTTAATACTTTCAGTATTTGAGTTCAACCGTTAGAAACAAAGTTAAATCACTGTTCAGCTCAGTTCTTGCCTTATACCTTTGAAATAAAATATTTCAGTGGCTAACTTCATGTATCACATCGAGATATATTTTATCATTGCTATTTTGTTATGACTGAATGCTCCATAAGTAATGTGTCTTTTAAATGTGTTTGATACATTTATAGGATGGAAGATGCTAATTCTGAAAAGAGTGTTAATGAAGAAAATGGAGAAGTATCAGAAGACCAGTCTCAAAATAAGCACAGTCGTCACAAGAAAAAGAAACATAAACACAGAAGTAAGCATAAGAAACATAAACATTCTTCAGAAGAAGACAAGGATAAGAAGCATAAACACAAGCATAAGCACAAGAAGCACAAAAGGAAAGAGGCCACCGATGCTTCGGACAGAGAAGGCGTGTCTCCAGCAAAAAGAACTAAGCTTGACGATTTAGCTCTGCTGGAAGACTTGGAAAAGCAGAGAGCCTTGATTAAAGCTGAACTCGATAACGAGCTAATGGAAGGAAAGGTCCAGTCTGGGATGGGGCTCATATTACAGGGTTATGAGTCCGGCTCTGAAGAAGAGGGGGAGATTCCTGAAAAGGCAAGAAATGGAGATAGGCCCAGCACCAGATCTTCGAGTACAAAGGGGAAACTTGAACTTGTGGACGATAAACATAGTGCAAAGAAGCGGAGTAAAAGCAGGTCCAAAGAGCGGACTAGACACAGGGCTGACAAAAAGAAAAGTAAGGGAGGTGTTGAAATCGGTAAAGAGAAGGCGACAAGGAGCAAGTCAAAGGAGAGGAAAAAGTCAAAAAGTCCCTCCAAAAGAAGTAAGTCTCAAGATGAAGCCAGAAAGTCCAAGTCGCCCACCCTCAGACGGCGCTCTCAAGAGAAAGTTGGGAAGGCCAGATCTCCTGTCGATGACAAGGTTAAAGTCGAAGATAAAACTAAGTCAAAGGATAGGAAAAAATCCCCTGTTATAAATGAAAGTAGAAGTCGTGATCGAGGCAAGAAATCTAGATCTCCAGTCGACTTGAGAGGCAAATCCAAAGACAGACGGTCGCGGTCCAAAGAGAGGAAATCGAGACGATCTGAAGCCGATAAAGAGAAGAAGCCGGTCAAGTCTCCCTCTAAAGATGCTTCCTCTGGGAAAGAAAACAGGTCACCCAGTAGAAGACCTGGTCGCAGTCCCAAAAGAAGAAGTTTGTCTCCGAAACAGCGTGATAAGTCCAGGAGAAGTCGATCCCCACTCTTAAATGACAGGAGGTCTAAACAGAGCAAGTCACCTTCTCGAACCCTGTCGCCTGGCAGGAGAGCCAAGAGCCGGTCCTTGGAAAGAAAACGCAGGGAGCCTGAAAGGAGACGCCTCTCTTCTCCAAGGTAACTTGAGTTCAGAGCCCTAGTGGTTCCTCCCATTGCAGCAGATTTCAGTGGAGAAGCTAAAACTTGTGGACAATAGAAACAGGTGATAAGGAGTTGATAGGGTTCCATATAACCTGTCCTGTCTGCTAACTATGCTAATGTTTGCTTCTGTCAGTATCTTGACTGTAGGTGGCTTTTAAATGTTGAACTTAAAGTTCTTAATTTAGTATCTAATGTGCAGAATCGCACCTTTAAATCCAAGAAATTCGGTTGATAAGTCTGAGTCTACGCATTTTATGGGAAAGGTGTTAGTTTCTAGAGCAGGGATTGTATTTTGAATAGTGTGGGCTGGAATTTTTTAAAATGGAGGTATCCTTAAACTGATTAAGGGTTGTGACCTGTCCATTCTTTTGAATTGGTGTGATTTTGAATCATAACAATATCGTTGGAACTACAGTTGGTTTTTTTGGTCCCCAAAATACAATTGAAAATGGGCAATTTTTTTGTTATTAACTCATATACCTATAGTCTCATTGTTGAAAAACATAAGAGCTCTTAAAATGATTTTTTAAATCAGTCATAATAAAAATAATTCATATTTACATAATACATCTGATCCACCAATTCTTGTCTCATAATTTCATGAATTCCTAGCCATCTACTGTGTATGGGTATAAATATGAATTGATGTTGAAGTTTAAATTATCCTGTTTTGAGAAGCTTCAAGAATGCAATTCTCGTAAGAGCTCCTGTTGATTCTTTAAGTGATGGAATGGTCCCCTGCCTGTAGCTCTGCATGGAGACCGTGTTACTATCTTAATATCTTTCTTAAGGATCCTGTTCTCTTTCAGTTGCTTTCAGTTTGAAAAGGAAATTCTTATGAGTTCATGAAGGGACTAGAGTTGAATATTTGAAACAAGTTTTTAGTGTTAGTTTACAGAAGAAATGCATGCTAATTAAAGAGACGTTTAAATCCTGCAGGAAGCCTGTAAACGCACTCTTCCCATCCCTCCTCTGCCGCCACTCCTGAGACAGCAGTCTCTCTTCAGCCCCTTCTCTATGCACATGATACTTCTTAAAAATAGGATTCGTACCGTTCATGTTAGCCGTGGTTTTCTTTTCTCACCAAACACTGAGTGGCAGTGTGTAAGGGGTGTTTGTTATGAATAACAACATGATACTTCATGCTGTGGATGTATCAGAATGTATTCAGCTTCCTTTGTTGAGACTGATGAAAATTGAGGTTGGTTCCAGTTTTTCACTGTTGTGTGCAGAGATATCCATTGAGTCTGTAAAGAAGCTTTTAGGGTAGTTTCATAGAAGTGGAATTACATAGTTTGAGATTACGTATATTTACATTTCAGAAAGACACTGCCATATTTCCGTCCAGATAAGTTATACCAGTATTTACTTCCATGACTTGGTGGACTGGCATTTTCTCTTAACTCTTACCTAAAGTTCCTCTCTTCTAAGGTTAATGTTGATTGTAAAGGGATTTTATTCTTAATTGATACATTAAAAATAAGGCTCTTAATTCCAAAAAAAAAATGTTGACAATTTAGAAAGAAAACAGTCCTCAAACCAAGGGAATGGAATATTATTCCTCATATGGGCAAGTTTTATTTGAAATGAGAAAAAGATAATATAAATAATCTTTACTAATTCTTCAAATTGTGAGACCAGAGGAAATAGACCTTCTCTTGTGTGTCGATCATTACACCAAAATGTTATTGTTGTCGTCTGAATTTTTGTTACAAAACATTATTCTGTGTTTGCAGTCTTTAGGTTACTGTGCCCTTTCTTAAAGTGCCTTTACATGTAGGAGAAGTTTGCTTATTCTGATTTGGTTTATTCTTCTCTGAACCTGTATCTGGTCCCCTTAAGAACGCGACCTCGAGATGACATCCTCAGCAGGCGGGAAAGGTCCAAGGATGCCAGCCCGATCAGTAGGTGGTCTCCAGCCCGCAGACGGGCCAGTAGATCTCCTGTTAGGAGGAGGTCCCGTTCCCCTCTCAGACGGAGCCGGTCTCCCAGAAGAAGAAGCAGGTCTCCTCGGAGAAGGTAAAGCCTCCCCTTTGGTCCATCAGACCGGAGCTTTTGAAGCTCAGTGGGTGGGTTTCCTTAATAGCCTGTTTTCTCTGAGAAACGAGCTGTGGCGCCATGCAGTCTTTCTGTTGCCAGCGTGCGATATTTCACACACACAGATTGTTGAGATTTGCTTTAAACTTAAATCAGTGTTCATTAAAACATTTCTGCTGGCCCATTAAAGACTTTATTTTTAGAACAGTTTTGGATTTATAACAAAATCGAGCTTTTGAAAAGTACGGAGAGTTCCTGTAACACCTGTGCCCCAGCACACTCAGAGCTCCCTAACTTCAATTGACCTTTTCTATGTATTATATCTCTCTGTTCTCCTCAAATAGGGACAGAGGTCGGAGGAGCAGATCACGCCTGAGAAGGCGGTCTCGATCACGGGGTGGTCGTAGACGTAGGAGCAGAAGCAAAGTGAAGGAAGACAGATTTAAAGGAAGTCTTTCTGAAGGAATGAAGGTCGAGCAGGAGTCTTCATCTGATGACAAGTAAGAATGGAACTTTCCTATAACTTCCTTTTTGCAAATTAGACAAACACGGTGTGACTTGAAAGTCTTTAATTTCCGTCTGTAATTTTGATCACGGCTGGTGATGACTTTTAAGCTTAAGGGTCTTTCTTTTGTTTCCAGTCTTTGTGCAGTGAAATAGGTGAGGAGAGAAAGGAGACAATAGAAAGTTAAATTTATTTGCCGGGATTCCAAACCAGGCAGTTTAAAAGCAAGGATAGAGTGAGGTGGCTTAAGGTTCCTGTTCAAACTTACTGATGACCGACATTTTCCAGCTTTTATTTTTTTAAATGTATGCAAGTTAACAGTTTCGGACTCTCTAAGGATGTCTGGAATTAACGTGTATGGATGTAACTTTTCCTAAGCCTTGAAGACTTCGATGTTGAGGAGGAAGATGAGGAAGCCTTGATAGAACAGAGAAGAATACAAAGACAGGCCATCGTGCAGGTATTGATTTTAGTAACGTTTTGATCAACAGTCCTTAAATAACCACTATTTAAACAAAATTAAGGATTTTTACTTTAACAATTAAATGTTGGTAGAGCACTTGAATAGGTCTTGAAAAAAAGATAGTTTCTTAATAAAATTGAAATATTTATCTTTTTTGTATACATAGGATTCCCGTATAAAGCCCTTTTGTAAGACAAAATTTGGAGTGTGCTTTTTTTTAACGATAAACAGGAGAACCCTCATAAATGAGTACAACTTGGAAGAATTTCCTTTAGCATAAAAATTGTATCTATTATAGCTTGCTACATGTGAGAAAGATTTTCCTTTAACGCCTAGTAAAAATGGTAGATTTTCTAATACAGATGTGCATGTTTAAAGGGAACGTCCCGATAAATTTAAGACTCCTTGAAAGCTGAGTGATGCAGGAGTCGGGCGGGAAAGGGTGTCACGTAGGCCTCAGACGGTGAGCTGCGCAGAAGGCTGCCGGCTCTCCTTGGCTGTCCTGAGAGGAGGCCTGGCCACGCGGCCCTGTGAGCATGGCCGTCCTTGTACAGTGCCTTCTCTCACCGTCATGTGATGGGAGGTGAGGGTGGAGGTGAGAGAAGAATTCTGGAAGACACGAAAGATGCTTGGGTGCTGTAAGGAGGACAGCAGACAAGGAAAGGGCAGCTGGAGCAGCCTGTGTGAGCTTGCAGCAACCTCAGCATCTCAGAGCAGAGGGCAGAACTGGAATTACCAGAGTATGTGAGGCGTAACTGGAATTCCGGAGGTGACTTCCCTCCCTGGGGCGCTGCGGAAACTGGTACTGAGCAGTTACTGGGTACCCCTGAAGACTTGGTTGAATCTTTTTCTGTTCTTACCCAGGTCCACAATCCCTTATCTCCAACCTTTTGGGCCAGATGTGCTTCAGAACTGAGAAATATGTGAATTTTAGAAAGGTAATGTGGTGCATACATGTATCTTACGTAGCCCCTGAGTGGGGGCTAGACAGCACCCCATTACCCGACACTGGGAGCGCTCTGCTGTGAGACGCCTTGTGCTCACACTGGGGACATTCAGAGTCACGGCTTCAGGCCAGATTCTGCCGCCTGATGAACTTGCACCAGCCGTAGAAAGCCTCCCGCAGCTCTGTGGGTTTGGAATCGCGTATAAGGGATTGTGGATCTAATTCAGCTGAGGCATCAACACCTTTATTCCATTTTTTTTAGCATTATTTGACGCTCAGGTTTCAGTGCAGCTCCCTCGATGGGTGATGATGACGCTCTGTGTTGTCGCTACAGAAATACAAGTACCTTGCTGACGACAGCAACCTGTCGGTGCCGTCCGAGCCCAGCAGCCCGCAGAGCAGCTCCCGCTCCCGCTCGCCGTCTCCCGACGACATCCTGGAGCGCGTGGCTGCCGACGTCAAGGAGTACGAGCGCGAGAACGTCGACACGTTTGAAGCCTCGGTCAAGGCCAAGCATAATCTGATGGCCGTTGAGCAGAACAATGGTGAGTGAGTTAGATTTCTGTAACTGTGCTCTTCTTCCCCAGGTGGTTAGCTCCGTCATTTCACCCAGAGGAGAGGTTATTTGCAGCAGGGGAAAGGAAGGAGACGAGGAATGCTGTGTTCAGAATACCCCAGTGAGTGTCCCCGTAACCGCGACTGGAGCTCACGCTCGGTCCACCATACATGTTCAGTACCTTTGGTTCTGCTTGCTAGAATATTTGAAAGCAAGTCCAAGCCATGATTAATTTCACCTGGGAAAAGTCCAGTTTGTATCTCTGTTAGATAAGATTTCTAAAAAAAAAAAACCATTACTTACACTTGGTAAAATTGATGATTTTTAAATGTCTCATGTCTATAGTTCATTGGTTTGAATCAAAATCCAGATGCAGGGTTTAACCTTTTGAGATATGAATTGGCAATTTAAAGAGGAGCTTTCCTGGTGGCATATAATTGTTACTTGTGTGTGCTCAGTCATGTCTGACTCTTTGCAACCCCAGGGACTGTAGCCCACCAGGCTCCTCTGCTCCTGGGATTCTGCAGGCAAGACTACTGGAGCGAGTAGTCCATTCCTCCCCCAGGGGATCCTCCAAACCCAGAGACCGGACTCCAGTCTCCTGCATTGGCAGGTGGTTGCTTCAACCACTGAGCCGCCTGGCAAGCCCAGTTGTTGCTTAGTTATCAGCATATTAGTTCAGTGTTAGTGAAAGTATCGATATTAGGTTTTTTAATTTTCTGGAATGCATTCTCAGTAAAAAGTGGATAGCTTTATATACCTTGCGTTATGAAGTGATACTAAGTTGGGTTTTAATGAAACACTGATACACAAGAGGAAAACGCTTGAATTGCTGTTAGTGATTCTCCATTGATTGATTCTTTGTGTTTCGGTTTATATCTCTCCATTTTCCAAATACTGATGCTGACTTTCATTCAGGCTCATCTCAGAAGAAGCTGTTGGCACCTGATATGTTTACAGAATCTGATGATATGTTTGCTGCCTATTTTGATGTGAGTATTTTTAGTCACAAAAACATAACTGTTAAGTACATATAGCAATTATGTATTTCGGTGGTATGTGCATACCTAGTGGGAAAAAAAGAATCAGGGCTTCATAAAAGTTAAATACAAAATGACTTAAACGTGTAGTTACTTTCTTTTTAAACAGCTCTTTTCTTGGATTTACAGACGGCTGTGTGTGTTGTGGTTAGCGGGGGACCAGGTGACATGAGTAATTTTCAGGCCTTCAACTCAGGGCTTCTGTATTGTAGGTGATTGGAAACTTAGGATTTGGAGCTTAATGGAATTCATTGAAGAACTGGGAATGTTATAAGGACTGGGTTAAGAAATTTTTTCTTTTAAGCATTTTATCAGTTTTTTTCCTTGAGAAATGGTTTCAAAAGCAGCAGACCATTTCCATCATGAATTTAGGAGGCGTGAGAAACATGGAGGCTTTGGTGGGGGGCAGTGGGGTGCATGCACGCACGCAGAAAGCACACGGAGGGGGATTAAAGTGGGCGGGGGAGCAGTGGGTCCAGGACCCCGCGGACACCAGCGGCCGGCATCGGCAGCAATCGTGTCTACAGTGTGAGCCACGCTCACGGGCAACGGGCTAGGAGAGGATGAGGTGATCTGAGGAAGCCTCGTTTGCCTGGGTGTGAAGGGTTTTCCAGATGTCCTGGAGAGTGATGCGTAAGGGAAAGGTCTTCAGAAGTGCCAGGTACTCTTGCAGTGCAGCCAGTGACGTTTCCTGTGGAGATGGGAAGAGGCACGGGGTGTTACATGAATGGGGCAGTGGAAGAAATGTGAAGGCAGCGCTTCCTTTTTCCCTGAGCATCACTGTGATGCAGGGACTTCGGGTCATGTGTCTGTTGGGTTGCATTTACGTGAGGCATGGTGAGAGTTTATTTAACTTGGCATGAAACCCTCTTGTCAGAGTTTAAAGGAAGTGCGTTAAATGTCTGCCTAAATCGGGCATAAGTAGCTCATGTCACTGCCTTAATTTCAGAGTGCGCGTCTGCGGGCTGCTGGCATTGGAAAAGATTTCAAAGAGAATCCCAACCTCAGGGATAACTGGACTGATGCAGAAGGCTATTACCGTAAGTTCACAGTCCTTCCTCGTTTCAGAGTTTATCATAGTACTTTGTAAAGTTGTGTGGCTCGAGGCCTTCCCACCTGGGAGGATCTGGAGGTCACACCCCAGTGCCATCACTCAAGCGTGCGGCACTGCTAGCAGCTGCGTGTGCCCGTACCGCCGCCCAGAAGCCTCGCAGACTGAAGTGCAGCGAGACCTGACGTGCACCTTAAATCTGCTCAGTTACTTTCAGGCCTCAGGTAATCCTCCGGAGGTGGCGGTGCCAGCCACGCCAGACTGCAGGGAGCACGGCACTGCCTCCTCGGGGTTCGGGGCGTCAGCAGTTGCCGGAGGTGCCCCCTGCGCTTCTGTGGCGCTCGGAGGGCTGCGGCTTCGGGCACGCAGTGTGGAGGCAGGGCCTTGGGACTCTGGTGTCCAGGGAGCCAGGCGCACTGGAGAGGTTCGGCCCGCTAGGAACATGCTGTGCTCCCTGCCTTTTGCTTTCTGATGTGTCTCTGAGTTCTGTTCATTAATGTATCATGGTCAGAATTCTAATGTTTCAGTTTACCTTTTTAGGTGTGAACATAGGTGAAGTCTTGGATAAGCGTTACAATGTGTACGGCTACACGGGTCAAGGTGTGTTCAGTAACGTGGTCCGAGCCAGGGATAACGCGAGGGCCAACCAGGAGGTGGCCGTGAAGATCATCAGAAACAACGAGCTCATGTGAGTTCAGGGAGCGAAACCAGCTCAACACAGGTGTTCACAAACAAGCGTGTTTTTAAACAGTGACAGCAGTCTGTGTAGGACAGCTTGGGGCTTATAAAACAGCAGAGCAGCTCTTTGTGGGTATTTAATTTATAGTCACGTGTTGTTACATGTGACACCTTGGAACTGTTGACTGATTGTATTCAGTTCAAAGGGTCGTGTTGCTTAGCTGTCACTGAGCATGTGGCCTGCAAAAGGTGACAGCTCAGGTCTAGGAATGCTTCGTATCTTTTATCTGTTGCCTTTTCTCTTTACGAGCAATGAGGTCATTGCCATGCTGCTTTAACACAATCTATGCCACACACTGGAGAAGGCAATGGCACCCCACTCCAGTACTCTTGCCTGGAAAATCCCATGGATGGAGGAGCCTGGTAGGCTGTGGTCCATGGAGTCGCTAAGAGTCGGACACGAGTGAGCGACTTCACTTTCACTTTTCACTTTCATGCATCGGAGAAGGAAATGGCAACCCACTCCAGTGTTCTTGACTGGAGAATCCCTGGGATGGTGGAGCCTGGTGGGCTGCCGTCTGTGGGGTCGCAGAGTCGGACACGACTGAAGTGACTTAGCAGCAGCAGCATGCCACACACTGGGCTGCATTAAAGTCAACTTAGCGTTGGTTTAGGAGCCCTAGAAAGAAGTGTCTAGATTTATGCTGAGGCCCTGGGCTGCCC
Organism: Oryx dammah; assembly: GCF_014754425.2. Taxonomy (NCBI): domain Eukaryota; kingdom Metazoa; phylum Chordata; class Mammalia; order Artiodactyla; family Bovidae; genus Oryx; species Oryx dammah. The sequence continues at coordinate 2,117,902 of NW_024070195.1, forward strand.
TGGGCTTAGAAGACTGGTTCGATGGAAATCCTCAACTTCTGTATTATAGACACTAGCTTTAAAATATGGCCTATTGTCAGGTTGTAACTAGAATCTTGGAGGATGATATTTGCATCGAGGAGTCTTGCAATAAAATGTGCCAGGTTGATTTCCCTCCAAGCAAGGTGGGTCTGCTGCTTGGTGTTTCTGTTTTGTTCATTGATTATTTTGGAAATTAGCTCCATGAAAACAATATTTGGCCAAGTGGGAAGTATTGTGTGAATGACGCGGAGACTTGTCCTTCCTCAACAGATCATTTATTAGTACTTTAAAAAAAACTTAACACATCGCTAAATAAATATACAGAATAAATACACATTATTTACTTTTCCTAAATTCTTGGTGTATCCAGTTTTGACCTGATTTTCTTTTTCATTTCAGGCAAAAAACTGGCTTAAAAGAATTAGAATTCTTGAAAAAACTTAACGATGCTGATCCTGATGACAAGTTTCATTGTTTGCGACTCTTCAGACATTTTTATCACAAACAGCATCTGTGCCTGGTGTTTGAGCCTCTAAGGTACGACGCCTGAACCTGGACGTCGTGACCCTGAAAACTAGACTTCCCCATCTTGCCATCCTCAGTTCAGACAAATACTGTGACCAGTTTTCTGGGTGTTTGATGTTTTTTTCCAGTTGGCTGTGGCTTTTGTCTTTTAACGGTTGGGGAAAAGTTAGCTCCTTGGCGGTTGTTAATGTGTAGACAGTGGTTGGCCGTGTGCCACGTGCGCACCTTGTGTGGCCTTGAGCTCAGCACAGAGTTCCCTGAAAGTTAAATACTCCAAGGAAAGATTAAGCCAGGATGAACAGGAACGGGAGTCATGGGGTAGGAATATGATTTCACCCTTCAAATCCATGTCTTCGTGTTTCTGCCCATTTTAGGTCAGTGGGAATTTTACCCCTGTGTATCTTCCCTTCTCTTCATTTTGGAAACCGTGTTGTGTAGACACGGTTCATACGCTCTTGTGTCAGTGTGGAATAGTTCATCAGACATTTGGGCAGTGGGTGGGAGGATTCTTGAACAGTGTTTTCATTGTATTTCATACTCTAAATTGATTTTACTTCATGCTTCAAAATGTTTTTGCTTTTTAAAATTTTCATTTTTCATTTTAACTTCTGGTTTTTTTTTTCTTTCCTAAAAGTATGAATTTACGAGAGGTGTTAAAAAAATATGGTAAGGATGTTGGCCTTCATATTAAGGCTGTCCGATCCTATAGTCAGCAGTTGTTCTTGGCTCTGAAACTCCTTAAAAGATGCAATATCCTCCATGCAGATATCAAGCCAGACAATATCCTGGTAAGTCAAATGATCAGACGGCCTTGTTCATCCATACAGCTCCTTCTGTAATGTGATTACCACTATGTCCTAGAAATTACATCTTCCAAGAGTCATTCCCTGTATTAATTACCCATTACAAATGACTTTACCAGTTTTTCACTCTGGAAATTGGGCCATGAAGGTTTATAGTGAAATATGTGAAGAGAGAGGCAGTAGGCTGCTGTCCCAGACTTCTCCGGTTGATGGATGGGTTTCGCGTCCACCAGACGCTGAGAGTTCTTGGATGCGCGATGACGGGCTTCCTCTGGTGTCTGAGCAGCAGTGCTGGAGGTGGGGCCTGCTTTGGTAAGGCGTGCTCACCAAAGTAAGGCAGCCCTTTGTTCTCTAGTTTCATGGAGTGAGGGCGTTTCAGGGAGCCACCCTCTCTGAAGTGGACGCATGGAGTTGAGTTTGGGGTGCCCAGGGGCAATCTCCGTCCTTTGTTCTTTACTCTGTGGCAGCCGTGGCTTCGGGGGCCACGCCTGGCGTGGCTGGGCCTGGTGTGGAAGGCGTGCCTCTCCCAGCGCGTGGCTTCTGGTGTGGAGGTCAGGGTTCCCAGTGTGGGTGTCTGAAGCCTCACCCCAGTGGGGTGGCTGGTCCGCACACACCTCTCCCGCCCCAGCCCGCCCTCTGCCCTGGTCGTGTTGTCCAGAGCCGAGGGCGTGTTCACGGGCGGGAAATCCACCCGTAGCATGTTCCACGTGCTTAAAGAAAGATCCCTTTAAAGTGTGTTTCAAACTCCTTATCAGTAGCTTAGAGCTTGGTTCGGATTTCCATTTTTCTTTTTAAATATCTTAGACTATTTCCTTCCAGACTACCACATTATTGAGGCGTTCCATTTTGTTAGGTTTGGTCTGAGTATATAAGGTATTGCATTTCTAAGTTAACTTGGGGTTTGAGGTGATGAGTATTCTCAGTGAAATGGTAGGTACAGTATGAGTTGTAGTCTTGCCTAATCAATTTCATAATTGTCTTTTACCCCAATTTTGTTCTTTTTTTTTTTTAATTACAAAGTACACTCTCCATACCAAAGAATGTGTGAACTATGTGCTGGTCAAAAGCAATCCCCCAGTGAGCAGCCTCTCTGTAACCACTTGGAGGTTAAATAATAAGACACTTGCCATTGTCTCAGAACCGCTTGTCTTTAAAACTTCATTTATCTTTGAGTTAGTGCTTAACTAGTATATGTTTTCACATGGATTTCAGACAGTTTGGCATTCTTCCTAAGAAAGGAGGAAATAAATATCAGAGACCACATGGAGTTGCTTGTTAATGAAAACCCCAAGCTTTTAGCCCAGTATTTTAACTGTCAGTCTGACAGAGTAGCGTACTAGGCTCCCTGAGGGCCAGTGGATGAGGGCTGCCCGGGTGTGGGTCCCCAGCTGCTGGTGAAGGCCCTCCGTCCACCCAGCTTCCCCTGAAAATGGCCCTGGGGTTTTTGTCAGTGATTGTTGAAACTGCATCCGTAAGTCGCTGAATGCAGTTTATGTTTAAGAATGTTGAAGCACTTTGCGTTTGAAGATCTCTTTCTTCCCCCGATTTCCCCAGGTGAAGCCTGGTGCTTGACCGTTTCTGGTGCTCTCAGTTCTGTGGACGTCACCTGTAGTGGGTCAGTCCACACTGACCAGGCTCTACGATAGCCTGGGAATGGCCTGGGGCTGTTTGTTTAAAGTGCTGGGTTTCTGTGGGGTGGGAACAAGAGGCCAAGTTCAAGTCCCAACTCGGAATTTATGTGTGTCTCTTTTGAAGGGGGGAAGGGACTCTGGAATGTGACTTATCTCCACTTGTTAACCCCGAACATGCTTCTGACTCAGGATGGCAGCAGGCATGGGAGCACCTCCAGCCTTTCTCAGCAGATGTCACTGTTACTGTGTATGTGGAAGTATTTGCAAAGGGAAGAGAAACGATGACTAATAGAGTGCTCATGTTTATCAGTTTTGCCAAATATATTTAACATTTTCTTGACTAATACTTGCTTTATACTTAAGGGATTTTAATTTTTTTTAAGACTTGAGTGCTAAATTTGGGATGGTCTAACAGCTTCAGATGAAGAATGTTTCTATTCTGTTTTTGTCCAAATTTAATCTGAGTCCTTCTGCTTTCATTGCCATCATAATTTTCTGGCAAACGAAAGTTAAGTCCGATCTCTTTTCAATGACCGTCTTCATGTTCCTTTAAGTAATAACTTGACTGAGATTGGGTTTTCTGGGGGGTTTTAGAAGACACTTGGCTTCAGTGCTTTCTCTCACTATTCCAACCTTTTCTAAATAGCATTGGTTAGAGTCAAATTCACTTGGTATTATCCCTTATTTCCTCGTTGAAGAAAGTTCTTTTGCTAATTAGAATACTATAGCTCTTAATTATTCATAATTAGGAAATTGAATTATAAAATAATTAGGAAAGGAATTTTTAAGTGAGTGACTTTGTTCTCAGTATTGGAAATAACTTCTCAAAGCCAATTATTTTTATGATTATGTCTTAATTATTTCTGGCCTGAGTCAGACTTCCCCGATAAAATGTTTTGCAGGTTAATGAATCAAAAACTATATTAAAGCTCTGTGACTTTGGGTCAGCCTCACATGTTGCGGACAATGACATAACGCCTTACCTTGTCAGCAGGTTTTACCGCGCTCCTGAGATCAGTAAGTCTCCTCCAGTGCTCCTTGGCCTGGGCCGTGGTGGGTGGTGGGAGCACCCGGTTCACTGAGTACTGTTTCCTGCCGCACTTGAGCAGCTGCTCAAGTCATTGCTAAGGAGAGCAGCCCTGCCTCCTCCTCAGGTGGGGTGACGGTAGTTGGTTGTGGCAGGAGTCGCAAACGGGCATGGAAGGCCTTGGATTTAGAAGATGCCGCGTTACTCCGGGCTGGTCGTCACGTCCTGTTCATGGCTTGTCTGCACCTGTGCGGTTTCTCCTCTTTGGCCTTGGCTGAGGCTGGTTAGCCACTCCACAAAAGGGGAAATGAGAAGGTAGAAGAAACACATGCTTTTCCTACCTCTTCAGTTCCTCCCCAGGCCCTCATTTGTTAAGGGTCCCTGATAAGAATTAGTGGGAATGAACGTGAAACTAATGCTGAAGTGTGAACTATTGAGATAATGGTTATATCGTCCGAGTTAAATTAATGTTCCTGTTGATGGAAATAAATAGTAGTTGGTTGATAGTATCATTGTATATTAAAACTGTATTATGTTTTCAGTTATAGGTAAAAGCTATGACTATGGTATAGATATGTGGTCTGTAGGTTGCACCTTATATGAACTCTATACTGGAAAAATTTTATTTCCCGGCAAAACCAATAACCATATGTTGAAGCTCGCCATGGATCTCAAAGGAAAGATGCCAAATAAGGTAGGATGTTTGGGTGAACTTGTTTTTAAGGTCTTAGCCCTACCATCCTGTCGATTCATGGGTGGCTGACACTCACCCCGGTGAGTGTACACCAGTTTCTGAGTGGCAGGTAGCTGGCTACTCTGATTGCTTAGCTCTTTTTGGTGCTTAAGTTAGTGGGTCTAAGCAGCCAAGACTCTCAGGACAGAATGGGAGAGTCCCATCTTCCTTTTCCTACCTGAAGTCTCCTTGTGCATGTCTTTCCCCTCCTGAATTAAGCAGCAGGGTGTGTAGGGTGGGGCTGTTCCACACCTCCATAGCCTTCCCTTGTCCCGCTGACTGCCCCTGGGTGACACACGCCCACCCTGGTGACTGTGCGGCGAGAGCCAGATGCTGGTAGGTTAGACGGAGTCAGATGAAGGACCTGGTCATCGGGGAACCACGGGGGCCTATCGGAAGCGGGACTCAAGGGCACTCGGCTTATTAAAGGTTGGACACTGCTGGGCAAAGAAAAAGGTGCCAAGAAAAGTCACATGAAATGACATCTTTTTAGGTTCTGTTCAAATTCTCTTGTGTTGAACTTGTTTAGACTAAGACAGAAATTAGTTATGTTGGTTTTTGCTTTAATGAGGTCTGACCTGGTGTCACTTCAGGGCTGTTACTAGAACCTAACGTTTTTCAGTGTCCTGAGGTTTCTTAAACTGCCAAGAGACAAGGCCCCACTTGTGTAATGTTTTTCCTATCTTAAGAATAGCTGGTTTAAGTCTTTGTTTAGTCTTCAGTTTTGAATAATGAAAGTACAACTTGATATTGTAATGGGTTTGTTTAACTCACTGCCTGGGAAAATTAATTTCATGTTATTAAGTAGTTTTAGGTACAACATTTACATTTTTTCCAAATATGTTACTTTCTCAAGAGCAAGGAATCTGAGATCATTTTCAAATAAGTAAGCAAATCCAGAGAGACTAAATAGTGATATCTGTGTGACTTTATGTTAGGTCATCGGTAGATCAGAAAGAGGCTCAAAATCCAACTTCTGTTTTATTGCCAGATGATTCGGAAAGGCGTCTTTAAAGACCAACATTTTGATCAAAACCTCAACTTCATGTACATAGAAGTTGATAAAGTGACCGAGAGGGTAAGTGTCTTTTAGGTGTGCCACGTTAAATGGTTACCTTGTAGTTCCTGGATGGATCGGGTGTCGGATGGTCTAGGAGCTATGGATGTTTTAAAACACGTCTATTCCTGTTCCTGTTGGCCAATTTCTGAATAAGACAGATCAGGTGATGAAAAGATGTAAAAAAGTTTGCCTAGCATGAGTTTATTTTGCGATATTTAGGCCTTTTTCTCTTCCTTGGATCACTTTGTTGGTCTGGCTTCGCATTCAGCTTCCTTGCTGCTTCCAGATCTAAAAGCAAACCTGAGCGTGTTACTCTCCCTGATTAAAAATTCTTCCCTGGCGCCTCTTACCTGTAAAATACTGTCCTTAATTCCTCAGAAAGCCTGCTGTCCCCGGCGGGGGACGTCCCCCTTCTTGCGACTCCATGGACCAGCCACTCCGCGCCTGGCGGTAGGCCAGTGGGCGAGCGCTGTTGCAGACCCCATGCCTGTGTTCCCGCACGAGCTGTGATTTTGAATTCTCATAGAATTCCTTTCTGTTCTTCCTCTGACCTTTTTATAAAATTACAGAACCATGTTTAAAAAAGCCATCGTGGCTAACTTGGGGTTGACCTTTTTTCATTTTAAGTTTTTAGGTTATATGTGTCTAGTAATTTATTTAGAGATACACATTTAAAAAATTATTTGTAGGAGAAAGTTACTGTCATGAGCACCATTAATCCAACTAAGGACCTGTTGGCTGACTTGATTGGGTGCCAGCGACTTCCTGAAGACCAGCGTAAGAAGGTGCACCAGCTGAAAGACTTGCTGGACCAGATCCTAATGCTGGACCCAGCCAAGCGGATCAGCATCAACCAGGCCCTGCAGCACGCCTTCATCCAGGAGAAGATTTAGCGGGGATGAAGACGCACCGAGGGTTTGAGTCATTAGATGCAAAGACTGAAGAAACCTCACAGCAGTTTGTTAATGTATATAAGCTGATAAGTATTTCTCCAGCAGATTTGAGGAAGCATGATATATTTGAATTAACACCAAGGGAGATATTTCTTTTAGAAATGTTAGTTAATCTGTTTTGTGTCTTATGTGAAATCTCACTGTAGAACTGTTCTAATCGCCAAGACTGCACAGAATTACAGTGCTAATGTAAATGGTTGCAGTTCACATAAAAGACAAAAGCATCTGCTATAAAATGAGTAGTAATATGGGTGGTTGATTTATTTTAGCAAACTTGGCTTCATTTTGGTCCTCAGATAAAATGGCCAGCATAAATGCTGTTTATATTCACGTTTCCCTAGGTGTGTGTGTGCAGGCCACAGCGGCATGCCCTGGGTGTAGTCAGTGCCGAAGGGGCCTGTTCCTTCTTGAGCCTGCCTGCAGGGACGGCCTCCTCTTTTAAAGCAGGTTGTGTACAGCATTCAGTACACTGGAGGTAAGCTGAACCATCAACATCACCGGTGTGTAAGACGTTATTTTCCTGGAAGAATTGACAAATGAGGGACGTTAGCGTTGTGGCAGAATTCCCCGCATGTGTGAGAGCTGATCTTGTTTTATTTTTTGGCATCACAGCTGTGGAGTAGTTACAGTTTCTGTTCTGTTCATCACATTTGCAATTTGAAGAGAATGCGCTTGATGGATAGAGCGCCTTCAGTGTACTGTTTCTTAGTAACTTTCAGTTTTTTAAATCAACTTGCTATAGACTTTATACACATTTTGTTAAATGCAGTTCCTAGTGACAGAAACAGTGCGTAGTTCCCTTTACTGATAACAAATGTTGAGGCCTGATTCTGGAAGTCCTCATATTTAAAAGTTAGATAGACAACGTAATGAAATTTTTAACTATTTGTATGTCATTTTGAAAGTGTATGCTTTATGGTAAAAAGTGTTTTTCATTTGTTCATTGTTTTCATTCTTTGTGATCATGTTGTCTTTCAATACAGGCATAAACCTTCCACTCTTGAACAAAGCAGCTGCTTTTTAAAAGCGGTAATTGCTTCTTTACCTTTTATTTCTTTTGTAAAATGAACTTTTCTGTAAGGATGTGACTTTAAAGTGTTGTCTACTGCATAACCAGTCGGCCCTCACTTACTGTAAAGTGGAGATTGCTCTGCTGCACGCGGCGTGGACCGTGCGGGCTTCTGTGTGTTCTCAGTATATGCATTGCTAGGAAATAAAGTCTTTTGTGAACAAGGTATTGGCAGCCATCTTTACCAGTTTTTGTCTTCAGTGCTGGTGAGTCAGGTAAACCACGTAGAATGAAAAGCAACCTTGCGTTTCTTCCTTTAATTCTTTACCTGCAAGAATTACTCGTTAGAGGTGTAAGCTAACCAGAAATGTGTAATTTTATTAATAATTAGGAGGCTAATTATTTCATCAAACAATTCTACCAGTATTGTCAGCTTTCAGTGTAGTGAGGTAGTTCCTGTAGGTCATGGGGTAGAGTCCAGGATTTAACTAATGTTTCTGCTGTTTTCTCACTTTTCCTTCTGATGGTGCGGAAAGAGAAAAGGAGACGGGGCACAGGCCACTCACCGCCTTCTCCAGGGTCTGATTTGCTGAGACACCAGCTGCACCTTCTTAACAAGGTTATTTCTGACAGCATGTGTAGATAAACATTTAGCAACAGTTTAAATCAAAATCATGTCAATCAGTTTGGTTTTGCAACACAAAGGAATTAGTAACCTTTTTTAACATGGTAGCAGAGAATTTTCAGAAATGTAAACTTTTCTGGTTGGGTGGTAAAATAAATGCTTGTCTCCCTGAGGAGTGTGGAATATAATCAGATTTTTAGAGGTTAACATAATATTTTAAAATTGTAAATGGGATTTTTTTATTCACCCAGGCACCTAATTACAACAAGCATGCACATTTTGGTGCATTCGAGAATGGAAAATCAGAGTAGCAGCCTCCTTCTGGTGGGTTTTGCTCCATTTAAAGGCATGAAATGACCTGCAGCCAGGAAGGTGCAGATGCTACCCTAGGCCAGCTCTGACTGTGTGCCCCCCTCTCCTTGTGGTGTAGCCGTGAACCGACGTGAACGCCAGGCGTGCTCGTCCTCAGGCGGTGAGGCCTTGTAAGCAAGGCTCACAGGTGCAGCTCTCCTGCCTGAACTAAGTGTAGCAACTTCCCGCCACGTTAGCTCTGGCAGCCACTTACCTGCTGCACAGTGGAGCGTTTCCCGCTGAGTGTCACTCACAGTAGTTACATTTGTATGTTTCTGGTGATTTTTCATGGCTTCCTTTTGTATACTTATTTAAGTAAGTTAACCTCCACTAGAAACAGTTCATCTTATGCCTTCAAAACTGTTGCGCGTTCTTTAAAAAAGCAAACAAAGTCGCTTGTTGCCTGTTCTTTGTGTTCTAGGTGCAGCTCAGTGGAAGATGAGATGTGGCTCCAGAAGACATGAGTAAGGGCTCTGTCCCATAAAAGGTCTAAGAACAAAGAGCCTCCATCTAATCTCTGTCTGGTGTTTCAGTTTCAGCATGACGGTTGAGGGTGCATCGCCCTTTGGTACTGAGAGTAGTGCTCCCGTGTTCATTGTAAAGTGCTCACTCATCACGCTTCCTGCCCCTGCCCCTGCCCCTTCCCTCCCCCGGAGTGCAGAGAGGAGTCAGACCTAGCGGTGTTAGCAGTGTGCTTGGGGAGATCCCGCGTAGCGCACGGCTGTCAGAATCAGTCCCTGCGGACTACTAGAAAAACCACAGCCACCAAGAGCATCCATCCAGAGGCAGTGTTCCGCCGCGGGGGTCATGTCTTCTTGGCCGATCGATGCTCAGGGATAGGAACAAGCCCTCAGCGCTGCTCAGCTCCCGGGGCGCCCACCTCTGCGGCTCACCCGCAGGGTCTGCCCAGCCAGTGGTGTTGTGGTGTTAGAATAGGCTACATGCCCAGAGCACAGCCGTGGTCCTGAGGGGAGTGAGAGGGGAATAGGCCACATGCTCAGAGCACAGCCGTGGTCCTCGAGGGGAGTGAGAGGGGCGCTCCCTAGGTCTTCGGGCTTCCGGACTCAGCACTGCTCCGTTTGCCTACGTGAGTGGTCTTGATCCTCGCACACGGAGTGGTATTGGAGCCCGAGGCAGAGGCCTGAAGCTCTGTGAGCCTGTGGGGTGGAGCTAGGCGGCGGGCAGTCCCCAGCGGGCGGGCAGTCCCCAGCAGGCGGGCAGTGCCCAGGTCGGCCTCTCTGCCATTTCTCTCAGGAAGGTTTTGCTTTATTTCATTTTGTGGCAAAAATGGCATCAAGTGATTGTGAGACTTGAGGGTCTGTAAGTCCTAGAACGTGACCCACAGAGCATAGTTTTCTCTGTAGTTGGGGGAGTGGTTGAGCCTGCACATTGTAGGATCATTCTTGGGGTAGACCTGTTGTCCTCCAAGGCTCCCAGCATGAGCTCACCCTCAGTTCTTATTAATAGCATCCTACCCCTTTACTCCCCAGTGCCTGTTTCATTACACTGTTTTTCTCAAAGTAATTTTTGTGTTTAAAAAACACTTTTTTTAATCACTATAATTACCACCTCCTTTCCCTAAGACATACTCGGGACATGTCTTTGGTACGTGGTGGAGGCAGTGAGACGTGACTTGTCCTTGGGTGCACGCCGCCTCCTCTCCACCTGTAGTTTATCGTGGTTTCATAGTGGAACTCTTGCTAGCTGGGGAGAAAGAGAATCTCTGCAACAGGATGCAGGCCAAGCAGTTAAGGAAGTCCCTTCTAAATACGGAGATAGGAAAAAAGCCAGATGGCTAACGTACAGTCACTTTGTTAGTGAGGGCAGTGTTAGAAATCGAGCTTCCTAAAGTGTCTTCTTTTTCATAGCATCCTAGTTCAGATGTGGATTTTTATAGAAGTGTTCACTACAAATTCATTTGTTTTTTATGTTAATTAATGTGCACCAAATTGACTTTTAAAATGCTTTCCAGTTACTTTGATAGAGTTCATCATCGTGGCATCTTTTTCTTCTCCTTCCACGTGTAGGGTAAGGGACTGTTCTGAAGAATCTTTCCATTTAGTGATCAAGATACGGAAGCTGACCTCTGAAAATACTCAATATGTATCCTAATTATTCCCAGTGTCCTTTGAGTTGTAACTTGGACTTCAGCAGCAATGTTCCTAATTGACCTACTAGGAAAATGTAATAAACACGCCTCTTGTTACCCTGCTGCCTCCTGATGTCTCATTGGCCTGCGTTTTGTGTCTGACATGTAAAGTGAGGAACCCCGTCTCTCACCTGCTGTCTCCCGCTGATCTTCGTAGACGTGCTTGTCATAGAACCCCAGCAGACGTTCCGGTCTCCCGCTCCTCGTGTTCCCGAAAGACAGGCTTCACATTCTTACTGCACACCACGTCCCCGGTGCCTGTGCCTCTGAGAAGCGGGAATGCGGGTGGTCTGTCATGAACTTAGCACAGGGCACCCTCTCTGCCCTCCGTGTCCCTCCTCCTCTCCTTGCTACATTTCCTGAATTTGCCAGGCTCTTGATTATATGAGAGAAAAGGTTTCCTACTCACTTTACAGATGAGGTAAGGGAAGAACAGAGGTCAAGGAACCTGCCTGACAAGTCAGAACTCTTAGCGGAGCCTGGGTCCCCGTGCAGACAGCTGGCAGCGGGGCCGGTGCTCGCAGCTGCTGTGGGAACGTCACGGGCCTGTGTGGAGGCCCAACTCCACGTCTTAGCTAGAGACCCTAAAGGGTGTGTGCAGCGCGCCAGGCAACACCCAGGACACAGCACTGAATGGAACACACGTTCCCCCCGAAGGGTTTATGAGTGAAGATGAGATCTCAGCGCTGAAGGTGAGGGCCTGCCCGGGATGCAAACGGGAAGGTAGAAGTGACGTGGAGAGCGGGCTGCTGTGTAGTTCGGGACGCAGAACTGCAGGAAAGGTCGCGCCGGTGGGGAAACAGTCGGAATTGAGTTGAAGCACAGGCCCATTTCTGTGAAGATCGTTGGAAAGGCTGTTAACACTGTTTGGCTAATGAGCCTAATTGTGTGGGATTCAAGTAAAAGTCTTATTATAAGGGATCCTGAACAATTAAGTTCATTTTTTAAATTGCTGTTATAAGGGTGCAGAACTTTCTTTGAAATTAACCTAAAAACTAAGCATACCCTGGCCCCTGCCTCTTAAGTACTATTTGAATCGTGTTCTTTTCCTAATGATATGATGGAGGAAACAAGTGACAGCTGCCTCTTCAACATTGATTTGAATCGCCCTTTAATCTCCACTCCAACATGCCACCTTAGTGGGGAGATGATACGCAAAAACTTAATAGTGACTGCCTTTGTGGGAGGGGGTTGGGGGTAGGAAGGCTTTTCTAGTTTTCCTTTCCTAGGTGATGTTGGAAGTGTTAATTTGAATTCACCAACCATCCACGAAAACCAAAGCGCACTATCCCTTGAAATACCCAGACTCCGGTCCAGGCGGGCTGCACCAGGCCTCCCACTTTGTATAGTGTTTTCCAACTGTTCCAAGAGCCAACTGCATCAAACTCACCTGGGATACTGTGTTCAGAGTGGAGCCCTGGGCCCCTCCCAAAGACCCTGTTTCCTCAGGGCTCCAAGAGAAACCAGGACCGTCTTGTTTGCCTGATTCTCAAGTGCAGAAAAGGATGTCAGTTACGCACGTGTGCAAAATTGCTTCAATCGTGTCTGACTGCAACCCTATGGACTGTAGCCCACCAGGCTCCTCTGTCCTTGGGATTCTCCAGGCAAGAATATTGACGAGTGGGTTGCCATTTCCTTCTCCAAGGGATCTTCCCCACCCAGGGATCAAACCCATGTTTCTTAAGTCTCCTGCGTCGGCAGGCAGGTTCTTACCACTCACACCACCTGGCTAAGTACATCGTTTTTTGCCTTGTTTGCCAGTTGATGAGTTCAGTTTCAGCTGTTTGAGTTTCAACTAACTACCCAGGGTTAAGACTTAAGCAGTAGTCTTGGGGAGACATTTGGGCTATCCTGTGATCAGTGACCTTTCTCCATTTCCCTTCAACATCCTAAAGCTATCCAATTTGAGGGAAGAGGGTGGTTTCAAGCCTCTTATCTGTAGCTGGGCGTCAGAACTGACCTTGCTGTCACGCCTATGCTTGTGACCAAGGGCCTGGGGAAGGGTAAGTTTCTGAGGCTTCAAGGAAGGACCCAGAGGATCTTGTATGTTAATTTAATAAAATAGCAACTTTAGCTTTTAAAGGCAAAACAAATGCCCAAAGATTAGGTCAAAGTGACAAAGGAGATGTGTGGAGATGAGAAGGGTAAGAGAAAAGGGTACCAGTGAGGGGGAAAATCACCGAGAAGGACGTATCACGTCCTTTATATAGGGGAATCTAAAAAAAATGATGTGCGCGGACTTCTTCACAGAACAGACAGACCTACAGACACAGAAAACAAACAGGGTTACCAGTGGCAAAAGAGGGAGGGATTATTTGGAGTTTGGAATTAATAGATAACACTACTACATGTAAGACAGATGACCAACAGGCACCTACTGTATAACAGGGAGGCTGCATTCCATACCTGCAGTAATTGGTAATAAAATCTGAAAGAACACGGGAAACAACACTAAAGCAGCTATAACAAAAAATTACTGATTCTATGACTAAACTAGAATAAAAAAATAATCGTACCCGTGGTAAGTCTGTTATACTATTTATTGATGATGCAATTACACTGGAAAATAATCACAACAAAAGAACCACCTTGAGTAGAATGGTTTTCTAAGAGAAACATTCCTTAGAAACATAACATGTAAGAGACTCAAATATGTCATCAGGGAAGCCCATGGTTTACGTGTAGCCATCTCAGCTGGGACTCTGACAAGCTCCACTCCACAGCACATTCAGGGATTCTGTGTGCGTGTGCACGTGTGTGTGTGTGTGTGTGTGTACACACGCACAGGAGTGAGCAAGTGTGTGTGTGTGCGTGTGTGCGTGTAATACCTGTATCTCAGGATGAGGAACCATATTTGTGACTGTGTGTGTAATACCTGTATCTCGGAATGAGGAACCATATTTTAGCCGGGCTTCTTGGAATAGATTTGCTCATGTTGAGATGCAGGAAAGAAGAGAGGTATGTTATTTTTGGTCAGTGGGTGAGCACTTACCCTTAGCTATTAATGAAGGTGATAAACAGCAGTTCAGCTTCTGAATACAGAATGGTCTGCTCAGCACCACATCTTTTCGGTAAAGCTTTTTGGTCCTTGGTGCCTGAATCTCTCCCCTGTGACCATCAGGAAAAGACAGAGGTGTGGGTGAAATTGGTGTAGGAGACTTTGGTGGCAGACATCTGGCTGAGACCGTTTTAACCAGCAGCTGAGTTGTCTGGACAGGAGCGGGCTTGATTGTGAGTTCTTGGCATGGGTTTAAAACGGAGATTTTGGGATTCTTAAAGTCATCATGAACCGCAATGACCTGTTTTGGGGTGGATGAGGTTTTCAGAGCTGGTCTGGAACTCCACTTGTATTTGCCAGCACTGTTCCAGTTCCACTTGGGAGCACTGTATTCAAGCTTGTAAGAACCAGAACTGTTTTTTATTTTCTCATGACTTTTCTCTACACAAGCCATTTGAAGCCCCACAGCATCAGGAGGTTTGGGCTGTCTTGTTTTGGAGACAGCTTTGGAGGAAGGGGGTCGTTCGGTGGCGACCGGGGCACAGAAGGAGGTCTGGAGTCTGGGCCTTTCTCTCTGAATGGTCAGGTGCTGAAGTCTCTCCATGTCCAGCAAACGAGCCATCAGTGGCTCCAGGGAGCTGGCTGGCGTCTCCACTGTCATTTTCCAACTATCAGATTTTGAGAGGGCTAATTTGTGCAAGTCCAAAGTACTGAAAGGAGGGGGAAGAAAATCAGGATATGGAAATACTTCATTCAGTTCCTCTGTGAAAGGTTCTTCAACATTTTCTATTGTTTCTGGCTTTAAGTTCAGGTCCATCTTTTTAAAATAGCTGAGTAAAGCATCGTTTGCTTTTTCATTTTCTGATAAATCACTTTCATCTGTTAAATTTTCCTCCACACTGCTATTTCCATACTTCAGATTCCAGTTAGGAGCAGTTAAAAGTTCTCCACTGTTGTTTTCTAGAGTTGAGCATAAATTAATATGAGGCTCATTCGTGTCCTTGAAAGAGTCTCCATCAGCATATGGACGGCAGAGACTCAGTGGTGCCCGCAGTGCAGGGTGGGAGCCAACTCGCTTGTCCAGTGAAGCACCTGTCAGTGGGTTCACACCAAAGAGCCTCATGGGATTACTGGTCGTATTACAGCCAGTTTCCATTGAAGATATTTTGAAATCCCTTAAAAAATGATTCATATAATGAATGGTTGGTTGCCTAGAATTAAAATGCTATTAAAATAATGAATAAGAAAGCTTTATCAAAGACTAATGTTTAGCCCCCAATGGCATTCTATCTATCTGTAACAGAAACATGTTAATTTTCAAATACGCTCTAACTATATACAACTATCTATGTTTTTAAAAGTATAGATTAAAATAATAACTGGGCAGTCCTTTGTACATGCATAGGTGACTAGACCATTCCACCTAGAAATGGCTAACTGACTCCACATGGCCACGAGGCTACACGTGGCTGATCATAGCTGCTCGCCTATGAATATACCCTACATGTAACTAGGATGTCTGAGAAGGAGGCTCTCCACCTCAAACTGAAATTACACTGAAATGTTTATTGAATTAGACAAAAGGAAACTCTCAAAGAGTGTAGTCGGGTTACTTAAGAAAGGCTTCCACTTGGGCCACTGTGGTTTTTAAAAATTAGTCTAACCAAAATAGGAAGCAAAACAATGTCTAGCTATAAACAAAAATTATCCCAGATATAGTCTATAGCAATTATCATCTGATGGTACATTTTCATTTTAGGGGTAATACTTCTAGATATTATATTCAAATGAAAACTGCAAAGAAGCCAGGCCATAGGATACTGAATTTACAGTTACAGGTTTTAAGCACCGACTAGAAATGCTGCCACGGAAAGCTCTGACGCATCAATTGACATATACAGTTGCAGTGTCTTCTTGCTTCTTTTAAAGCCAACTTACACTAAAGTCAACAAAGTAGTCTTGAGGGGTTTACAAAAATACAGAAAATGGTAAAAATCTATTCATTTAGCTAAGCATTAGGTTTAATGACTTGCCTCTGAAAAATCACAGGAAAATCACCTTAAATCTATACTTGATAACAGACAATCCAGGTAGCAAAAAAAAAAAAAAAAAGAGAGCATGGACTCTCCATATGGAAGACTGTGGCTGGACCCCTTTGCCACCAGCTTACAAAGTGGAAATTATCCACCCTGGAGGTGGTCTGAGCGGCGAGACAATTACACGAACACAGTCCGCAAACTTAAACACTCACGTAAGCTGTCACGGCTTTTACTCTTTGTTGACATTGAGGAGACACATCTCATTAGCAAAATGTTTCCCTGCCCCCAAGCTTCCAACTCTGCACCATCACCAGGCCTCGCCAGCACCAGCTGTGAACACCCATCAACTCTGTGTAGTCCTCCCAACAGCCCACGAGATCAGCGGTTTCATTTTCTCCCTTGGACGGATCAGGGATCCCAGGCCCAGGCAGGCTGAGGTCACACATCAAGGAAGCGGAGGAGCTGGGGTTAAGCCGGGCGGAGGGTTCCGCGCCCGTGGCCCCAGCCACTGCCCTCTCCTGACTCCATCCGCGTCCTCTTGCCTCACCTGAGCTCATCCTGCGAGCTCCTGCTCTTAAAAGCAGCCTCCCCCCGACCTCCCATCAGCACCATCAGCCGGGACACGAATCACTGCAACCCCCTGCACGCCTCCGATCTGCCTCAGCTTCAGCACGAGCAGGGCCGCGCCCCGAGCGCGCAGAGAACCCTCGGCGAGGGCACAGCGGCTGCCGGGGAAACGCCCGACGGTCAGAACCGGGGACGGGGAGCAGCCCAACTCAGCAGCCGCCGCAGACGACACCTGACGGACAGTGGCAAACGGCGGCGCTCAGTCCACGGAGACGTCCCCGTCACTTGGACCTGTGATGTGGAGACGCCTTCCAGCTGGGTCTCACGCACACCGAGGAACCAAAAGGAAGAATTCGGACCCCGGGGAGGGTCTGAAGTGAGGAAGGGGGGCTGCGGGCACGAGCCAGCTCTCACGTCCCGGCTCAGCCTTCCATCGCGGGTCTCCTGCCCCCTGTCCTCACCTATAAAAAGACACGGTGCCAGCAGGCCTCCCAAGCGGGGCTGCCCTGCGGCTTCAGAGGACCACGGGCGCGATGAGAACATCGCGGGCGCCTGCACCGCTCCTCTCGCTGGGGCTCCTCGCCCAGCCCCTCCGCGTGGAGGCCGCTCGCGGCTTCCGCGCAGCTCAGCCACTCCCTTTCTCAGGGCTTCCCCAGGATTTGCACACAGTCCTTTTTGCTTCTGGTTGTTTTCTGGCCTCCTACTTCAACTGAGGAGCTGATTCGTCTGTAGCTCTCTTTATCTCACTGAGTTAGGGGTTGACAGTCATAAACACTCACTCACCTGAGCTCCATGGTGCTTGCTTCACTCAGAGGGTAACTCCACAGCTGGAATAGCCCTTGTTTACTATTCTAGGAAGAGAAAAACCACGGACGTTTTAGTAACAGCATGCCTTTTTAAAAATAATAAAATACTTTCAGAGTGTGATGGATAGAACCCCACCTGTGTTCTCTGGGGCACGAACTCTGAGAAAGTGAGCTCCAGCAGGAGCTGCTCGGCTGGAATTTCCAGGTGGTTCTATAAAGCGGCAGAAGACATTTAAACACCCAGCATCTCTACTCCCGACTCTTGTTCTAAGAATGTACCGTTCTTGTTCTAACCAAGCAATATGTGCTAGAATCTGATCATTCACCCTCATATACATATTGGCCTGTACTGACCTCAGTAGGAATAGTATAATCCATTTATAAAGATCAACTAAGCACTGTTAACTAGTAAGACTTGACTGTCATTAAAATTGTCTTTATTTTATTAACAGTTAACTGTTCTACATTTTGATCAATAAAAGCAGATGAAAGACTAATTCTTTCACTACTTCAAAATACAACCATTTCAACTGCCTTAAGGCATCTTAAGAGCTGAGACCACCTCCCTTTCGGCAGTGACTAGAACATATTATATTCATTACAATGTTAATTTCCATTTATAATATTGTCATATTGAAAAATGCGATATAATAAGATAGTCACTTAATGACCTATTTGCAGCTTGGTAAAACAGTAAGCGAAAGCACTGACTTGACTTGTTTGAAGAACTCCATAGAAATTAAATTTAAAGTTTAACTTAGAGGAAAGAAGCTTTCTTTAAGGAACATACAATGTCATGTTAATGTGCTGTGAATTATTTAAAACCAAATATTTATCCTTACCTTGTTAATTTTGCCTGAAAGAATGTGTACGGGAAAAAAAATGACAATTAATAGTTACATAAAACTGGTGATACTCAAAACAAGCCCCCTTTAACATGAGTGGTTGTTCCTGTTACAAATAGGGATGTAAGTTTCCGTATATTTATAAATATAAGTAGACACATCCGGGATCTCTTACCACCTGCAGCACTGTCCCTCCCAGGTGGGGGGCTTTTA
Organism: Oryx dammah; assembly: GCF_014754425.2. Classification (NCBI taxonomy): domain Eukaryota; kingdom Metazoa; phylum Chordata; class Mammalia; order Artiodactyla; family Bovidae; genus Oryx; species Oryx dammah. Next base: position 2,136,257 of record NW_024070195.1, read on the forward strand.
TTTTCAGGAATAAGCACTTCTGCATCCAAATTCCAGCGAGACAAGTTCTAAAACAATAACAATGTTTCAGGATAAAGTTAATGTAAGAAAATTTTACAAGCCCAAGTACATGATTTTATAGGACTTTTGGGTAAAATATGACAAAAGGCACCAAGTTCTATGACCCCCACCTCCACCCCGTATGGACACTCAGCATTTCTGAGGAGCGGGAAACGTTCGCCTTCAACTATTATCAACTATTATAAGACCTCAGGAAATGGAAAGGCTTTTATAAGAATTGATGGCTTCGTTTCAAAACTGATTTTAAAAATATGATAAAGTGTCCAGTTCAGTGTGTCCTGGGCGCACGATGGCTCATTCACTAGATTTTATGTATCTGAGTATCAGATCTGAGAGTCTATGAAGGTCTTTCCATCAATAGAACAAAATTCTCTGACCCTCACATACTCAACACTGACTAGCCTGCATCTCTTTCCAGACTCCAGATGTTGAGAAACACGCAGGAACTGTTTTTTTTTTTTTAAGGCAAGACATGAATAAGGAAAGGTGCAGTATCAACTGAGGACGCACGTCCCAGACACCGCGCCGACTGCTATGGGGAAAGGATGGGTGTGTGCAGGAGAGGGCTGGAGTAATTCATCCTAGAAAAGAGAAGGTGACGAGGTGGGCAGTTCACTTTTAAAAAAACTAATATTTGAGGCCTTCCCTGATGGCTCAGTGGTGAAGAATCTGCCGGCTAATGCAGGAGACATGGGTTCAGTCCCTGATACTGGAAGATCCCACACGGAGCAGCTAAGCCCACACAGCTCAACTGCTGAGCCTGTGCCCCGGAGCCTGTCAACTGGAACCACTGCAGCTGCGCGCCCGGAGCCCAGCTCTGCGACAGGAGGCCCCAGCCCTGCGACGAGAGCAGCGCCACTCGCCCCAACTAGACCAAGCCTGCAGGCAGCGGCAGAGACCGAGGACAGCCAAACCAAGGAAAGAAATAAATTTTTTAAAAGTAACATTTGAGGGATGAACTCAGCAGCTTTGTTACCTCAAATGAGAAAACCCTTTGTAAACTAAACTGTAAGCAACATTCACACCAATGAAATGTTAGGTAGTATTAGGTCATCATCACTGCACTAAGGAGAAAGAGGGACAAACCAGCTTAAATACAGGATGAGAATTTAACTGATCCACAAGGAAGTTACCTCCTGGCAGGAAGGAGAGCTGACCTTTGGAAGGTGGGCCTTGGTTTATCTTTTCCTAGAGGCAATGGCGCCCCACTCCAGTACTCTTGCCTGGAAAATCCCATGGATGGAGGAGCCTGGTAGGCTGCAGTCCATGGGGTCACAAAGAGTTGGACATGACTGAGCAACTTCACCTTCACCTTCAAGGTGCAAAACAGCCTGTGAGAGAACAACCCTACAGTAACACGATAAAGGGCAGCAAATGAAAACTGCTCCACCAAGATCACAGAGTAAGAGGAAGCAAAAGTCACCAGGTAAGGAAGGCCGTCGCCCACGACATCTGCCCCATTGTAAACTCCCTACAGGTGGGAAGTGGGCCCTCCTACTTGGTATCCACCTGCCTTGCCAATATTTTTCACAGAAAACTTGTAAGGATATTAAACATGTGAGCACTGTCGAGGAATCAAGGTGGCATGTTTCATGAAATCTCATTGCAATCAGAAATGTTTGGAGATTTGCAGAGAAGCTGGTTAACTTGTCCTTTGTTAAAGGACATAAAAATGTTCAGGGCAGTCTATGCAGTACTCTGTAATAAGATAAACGGGAAAAGAAATGGAAAAAAGCGTGGAGATATGTATGACTGAGCTGTGCACCCAACACGAACCCAACACTGCCGACCGCCTAAACTCCAATATAAAACTTAAAAAGATTTTAAAGAGAACTTTTCCGTCTGGTCTTGCAAACGCACCTAGAGGTGGAGTGCTCCCAGAGAGAGCAGCAGGGCCCGCGGGGCACCTCGCAGAGGCGCTGAGCGCGGCGGGTGGGTGGGGAGGGGGTGCTGCGCCCCTCGCGCGCTCCGCGGCACCTACCTCCCAGGGGACGGCCGCGCCCGGGCCGGCGCCGCAGCTCTCACCGGCTTTCCTGCCCATCTTGCTCCTCGGCTTCCTGGGAATCCTGCACAGGTGTGGGGCAGCACACGGAGGGTGAGGCCCGCGGGTGAGGCAGAGAGAACGTCCAGAGGTTAAGAAAACGCTTTAGAAGAGGAGAGACTGGCCTGAGGGCAGGCCGGCTCACAAGAGGGGGTTAACTGGGAACCCAGGCCAGCCAGCCAGAGGGAGGGGGGCCACAAAAAATAGAAAACGGGAAGGCCTAAGCGACAGAAGACGGGAACGAAGGTCTGAAGCGAGAAGGGAGCTTCTATCAGACCGGAAGAGTGAAACACAAACTGGCGAGTCGTCTGGAGTAAGACACAGGGTCGTGCTGTCTGCTTTTCAGCATTTAAGCCAGGGCCCCGGTGGAAAGCGGGATCCACCTTCCGCACGGGCAGGGCAGACCCCCCGCGCCCGCACCCCGCCTAGTGCCTCAGATCCGCCGAAAGCCTTGTTTCCCACCCCAAACGACCCTGGTCCCGGGCCACGGCCGCTCGAGGCAGAGCCTGCGGGCGCAGCAAGCGTCACGGCAGATGAAGGCGCGAGTTCGGACCCGCTGCAAAAACGCAGACAGACGGCAGCTACCGCGGGGAGCAGGGCGCTCGCCGGGCGTCTCCGGGAGGGACGCCGCTCGGGGACGCTCGGCGCCCGGGGAGCCGCCAGGCGGGGGCGACGGGGCTGGGTGCCCGGCCTCCTAACCGGGGCGGGAGGGGAGGGAGGGGCGCGTCCGGCCGGCCCGGCCGCCTCTTACCGCTCGGCGCCGCTGGCCCCCGGCTCGTCCCCGGCCGCGTCTCCGCGCGCGCTGCCGCCCGGGCGCCCCAGCCGCTCCGCGCGCCCGGCCTCCGGCTCGGCGGGCCTGCGGGGAGGACAGAGCGCGGCGCCCCGTTGCACGCCGACCCCCGCCCCGACCTTGACCGCGCCCCCTGACCCCTGACCCCGACCTTGACCCCGGCCCCGCCCCGGCCTCCCGCCGGACCCTGCAGCAGGCCCAGGCTCCATCCTTACCTTCAGCCCGGCCCCGACCCTGCGTCCGACCCCGCCCGCGACTCTGCCCCGCCCAGCCGGCCTGCTCCCTCCTTCGAGACCCCGATTTGAGTTTCAGTAGGATTTGCTTTCAGTTCGTTGCTCACCTGTTGCATCAGAGTTACTCATTTAAATTTCTCACTCGCTACCTTTTAAACACCTTGAAGATGAGACCGGGCCTTTCTCTGACTGGCAGAGTGCCTGGTATAACACAGTCCGTACGTGTTTGGGTTAAATTACCCCCAAAGTGACGTTTTTCTGTATGGTGTGGTTACTATGTTCAGGCCTCCTGCCGAACATTTCATGGAGATTAACCAGTGTAATACTCAACAGCCCAGCCAGGGCGGTACTTCTAGGGATTCTTGTTTTATAAATGAATAACCTGGCCTTAAATGTTACATTTCCCAACTTAGAATTTCTTGAAAACTAGTGACTTGGGTACATGTGGGCGTCCACATATTCCTAGCTAACACTGACTAAGGTATCTAAGTGGGAAAGGGTTTTCTGTTCTCTGGCTGGAAGACAGAAGTGATGTGTGTATGTGGACACGTGTGTGCGTTTCACGTGTGTGTGCGCATGTCACATGTGTAGCTTATGCAGCCCCCATCCTTGCTTTCTGTTTCTGCTTTTCCTTTAGCTTCAGAACTTGACCAGCTTCCTAATCCCTTCAGGTCCTTCTGAGCTGTGGCATCCAGGGATAAGCACATCCTCTAAGATCCTTTCTTTTTTTCCTTGACGGAACATATTCTTAAGAACGCTCCTATTCTCTCTGTTTGATGATTCTTCCTGTCTCTGGAGACTTTTTGAAGGCTTTGCATCAGCATCAAAACCCTGCCTCCCTTCCCCCACGTTGGTAAGGTTTTTAGCATCACATGTTCAACACAGCAGTGACCGCACAGTCCGCACAGGGTGTTCTGGGAGAGCGAGGGACCAGGCCTCTCGAGGGGCGGAAGGGCCAAGCCGTGGATGTGGAGGGTGTGAGGCAGCAGCCAGGGAGCCTGGGCAGAGCCTGGCTGCAGGCTGGTCTGCCCCTAGTCCAGCCCTGAGAGTCAAGGCGCGGGTTGCACGTGGCTGTTTTCCAGAGCAGCTCAGGTCCTGGGCCAGCCTTCTGGGCCAGCCTCCTCGACCAGCCCCAGGCCTCTGCGGGATTCAGTTCTGCTGGTAGCCTTACTTCCAACCCGCTCCTCCCTATTAACCCATGAAGCAGGGCCAGGTTGCCTCTGTCTCTTGGCACTGGACAAGCTCTTCCGTCAGTCAGGACGGAGCTGGTCCTGGCGGGCAGAAGGGGAGCTCCTCGGGCCAGTCATCCTGTGGGCCAGGGGCCTTCTCCCCACCTCAGGCTCTCTTGCTGTGGGAAGGTGACACGGATTCTTGACAACTGCTTTGGAGAGCGCTCTGACATACATTCCTTCTCATTGTCCAGGCTTATGGACAAGGTCAGGAACAACAGCGCTTAGCTTCTCGTTCTCCTGAAGGGGACAGTTCTCTGTATCCACCCCCTCTGTCGACACCCTCTGTGGCTCCATACATTCCCTTCCTGCTCCCTTGGTTCTCCCAGGTATTGCCAAGCTCAGGGCAGGTCGTGTTCTGCTGAATGATCTTGTGCAGTGTAACTATGGACTTGCTTTCAGAAAGTCAGGACCATCTTTTCTAATTACTAATATGCATTTCTTTGGCTGCACTGTATGGCATGCGGGATTTTAGGTCCCTGACCAGGGACCGAACCCATACCCCTGGGAGCAGAAGCCTGGCACCCTAACCACTGGACCACCAGAGGTTTTTGCTCCCCAGTGAGACTCTATAACAGTGGGAAAGACTCCGACTCAATTACGGGCACCTTGCACTTAGTGTGTCCAGGTAACTCGGTTTCCCCTACCCCACCCCCCACCTGCCTCCCCGTTTTCCAGCCTCTGCTTTGTCTTTCAGTCAGGGCCAATTATATTTATCACCAATTTAGGACTCCATTTTTGTGAGATTTACCTTAAATAGCCTAACTTCCTTGTATTTGTATAATTCTGCTCTAAGAAATATTCATGGAGTTACTTTTAGTTAGAAGTTGTGTTTTTGTTTTAAAAATTAAGCTTGAACACTTTCTTTCCTTATTTGGGAGGCCCCAGGTGTGCTGTAAGAAATCTTGTTTAAAGTCTGTTCCTAGAAGGTGTGTGATAGACGTTTGCATGAATATCTTTCCAAATGTAAGATAGGCACAGACATCAGTATGTTCCACACCTGCCTCTGTTGCAGCTTACACTTTTGATCCAGTTCTCAATCATGTTTCCACCTTTATTTTGATTTTTCTGCAAGATTTGATTTCTGCTGTTTGAGTTGCTTTATATGTCTCCCTGTCCTCCAGATGCCTGTTCTCCAGAGCTGGGTTTTCTTAGCTTTATATCCCCCACTCACTTTGGATTTTGGTTTGGGTTTGGGGATCGGAACTTACTCTCTGGGTGGCATTAACAGTGAAGAACCTGCCTGCTAGTGCAGGAGACCTAAGAGATATGGATTCAGTCCCTGGGTCAGGAAGATCCCCTGGAGGAGGAAACGGCAGCCCACTCCAGTATTCTTGCCTGGAGAAACCCATAGAGCCTGGTGGGATACAGTCCATGGGGTCGCGAACAGCTGGACACAGTGAGCAACTTAGCACAGCACTTACTTTCTGCTGGCAGGAAAGCTGTGGCTTGGATCCTCCTCCTGGTAGCTGGGGCCTTCCCATCTCAGCTGCTTGGAGCGGAACACTCTCTTCAGCACGCTCTCCTTCAGGAACCTGGAGATGATTCTCTCTCTCTGGACGTTACTGAACACCTTGCCCTCGGGAAGCCAGCTGAGCTTGTCACACCCGCCATGAAAGAGGGCGAATGGGAGGGCCTCAGGAGACACGGCAGTCCTCTGCGGGGACAACGACAAAGAGAGGAATTGCTGGTTACCTGGAAGTCAAGAATGAGAGACCAGCCTACCCAGAAGACCAGCGCCCAGTCCTACAGCAGCTCTGCTGTGGGAGCAATGGCGCTGATAACACGCGTGCCCCCCCGGGGCTGCCAGCCCTTCAGGGCAACTCAGGGCATCACAGTGACCGGAGGAGCAGGGGCAGGCCAAGGGGAGGTCTTCCTGATCCTTTCTTGGGAGAAGATAATACTCGACCCCAGGTTCGGTTTTGAAAGGTAAGTGTACCGGTCACTGAAGAGCAGAATTTTAAGTAAGGGGTTCAGAACAAGGCTCACAGGGGAGGGGTTTGTGTCCTCAACATCAGCACCGCAGGCTGAGAGCGGTTTGGCCACAGTGAAGGTCACGCAGCTACTAAACTGAAAGTCACAGCTGGGCTTGGCACCCCACCTGCCCCGTGAAGACTGTTCACGCCCACCCCAAACAGTGTTCTTGCCACCGCACCGTCATCAGAGCAAAGGGATGAAATCCAGCTCCTTGATGAAGACATACCTGTGGCAGAAAACACTTATTCCTCTGAGTTTATTTAAAAATAAAAGGAAATCATCGTGGCCTCCTGATTTCAGCCAAGGTCAGTAAACTTCAGATTGCTGGAAAGATTCCAACAGCTGTTATTTAGAGCAAAGAGTAAGAAAATATAGATCAACTGGCAGCCTTCGAGAGCCAGCTAATTGTTGTGGGGTAGGGGGGCGTGGGGGGGGATGGAGGCAGGAAGGGATAGTTAGGGAGTCTGAGATCGACATGCACACACCACTATATTTAAAATGGACGGGACTTCCCTCGGGGTCCAGGGGTTAAGCATCTTCCTTGCTGTGCAGGGGATGTGGGCTCGATCCCTGGTCGGGGAACTAAGATCCCACATGCCACAGGCCACTAAGCTCAGGTGCCACCACTACTGAGCCTGCGTGCCACAACGAGAGAGGCCTGCACGCTGAGCCAAACCCAGCCCAGCCAAAAATAGACACTGTCTTAGAAATACAGTGGGTAACCAACAAGGACCTGCTGGACAGCACGCGGAGCTCTGCTGCATGTGAGGCGGCAGCCTGGATGGGAGGTGGGCTTCGGGGGAGAACAGATAACATGTGTGGGCAGGGCTGAGTCCCTTTGCTGTCCACCTGAAACTATCACAATATTATTTGTTAATCAGCTATACTCGAATACTAAATAAAATGTTAAAAAAATATACGGGTCAAATAAAGAACAGGCTTGTGGTTGTCAAGGGAGAGGGGAGTAAGGGGGAAATGGATTGGAGTTTGGGGTTAGCAGATGTGAGCCATCATATACAGATGGAGAAACAAAGTCCTACTGTATAGCGTAGGGAACTATATTCAACATCCTGTGATAAACCATAATGGAAAAGAATATGAAAAAGAGTGTGTGTATATGTATTACTGAGTCACTGTACAGCAGAAATTGGCACATTATAAATCAACTGTACTTCAATTAAAACATATAAAAAGAACATATAGGTCAATTTATGTGAACTGGAAAACATCAATTTTAATAGATTCCCTTCCTTGGCCTTTGAATGGCTTAAAACATGGTTTGTTCTTCCCTATTTATGTGAAAGAGGATTTAGAGTAACCCAGTCACATCTGCTTGGAAGAGAGAAACTTCTGGCTTCCAGAATATTCTACCCTCCCCCTCCACCAATTCCTTTCTCTCTCCAAAATCACCCGTGAAATTATGAGACTCACACTCTATTCCAGGGGCTCTGGTTAGTTCTACACCTATTTAAAATGTATTTGTATTTGAAGTACATCTTTCTGTTTACTTTTTAAAGTTGCAGTTTTTAAATTTGCAAGTTGAAAATTCAGAAGTGGAATTTTGTGTCTCCTGTGCTGGGGGCCATGATACCATCATGACTTTCTTATAGTCCTGGCCAAGGCTTTTGACGTTTGATAAAAAGCTGGCCCTCAGGCACTCCCCCTAGCAGTCCAGTGGTTAAAACGCTGCACTTTCAATGCAGGAGGCACGGCTCTGTACCTGTTCAGGGAACAAAGATTCCCGTGCTGCGCAGCGCCACCAAAAAATAGGGGGAGAAAAACAAAAACTTAAAAACACTCCTAGCTTTCACCATGTGAAGCTGAAGTGAAGTTGCTGAGTCGTGTCCAACTCTTTTCGATCCCATGGACTGTAGCCTACCAGTCTCCTCCATCCGTGGAATTGTCCAGGCAAGAGTACTGGAGTGGGCTGCCATTTTCTTCTCCAGGGGATCTTCCTGACCCAGGGATCGAACCCGGGTCTCCCACATTGCAGGTAGATGCTTTACTCTCAAAGCCACGCAGGAAGCCCAGTTTTTGCTGTGGCTTTCCCTGTTTCTGACCATTCGGCAGTGTCCAGCCAGTTCATGGAATAGACCAGCTATGGTGAGCCTGGCTCAGTTGGAGCCTGGCCAGGATCACCTATAATAGATTTCACTGTTTGCATTTTTGCCCGATTTCTGGGCGTAGCTCTTGGCAGCTCCTGTCTGTCTTGGGGGTTGTGCTCTCAGCTGTGGTGGTTTGAGATCATTCAGCGTGTCTGCTTTTGCTAGTTCTTTACTTATTTTTATTGAACTGTAGGGAATTTGCAATGTTGTATCAGTTTTAAAAGGCTTCCCAGATGGCACTGGTGGCAAAGAACCTGCAGAAGACGTAAGAGATTTGGGTTCCATCCCTGGGTTGGGAAGATCCCCTGGAGGAGGGCAAGGCAACCCACTCCAGTATTTTTGCCTGGAGGATCCCATGGGCAGAGGAGCCTACATGTACATCAAAGTGATTCAGTTATAGACATCACACATACACACGTACACATATGCATCCTTTTCTGAGATTCTTTTCCGTTCTGTCGAGAGGCCATTGCAAGCCACTGAGTGCAGCTCTGTGCTGCCAGTAGGCCCTTGTTTGCCTGCTTGATCCTCCGTCTGCTTTTGGACTACGATGGAGAACAGCTTCTCTAGTAAAGCTGGAGCTGAGTATCTTTTGTTTGTTTCCTTTTGTCTCCTCATGTTAGTCTAGGTTAATAGAGAAAGAGTTAGTCTAAGAAAATAAGCAGCAGCTGAGCTTCTTACCTGGGTTAATCTGGACATGTCCTCAGCCGTGGATGATGACGCTCTTTCCCTGGTCCTGCTTGGAGACCTCGCTGCTGTAGCCACACTCCCCGGGGCCAGGTAGGTCTGCAGAGCCTTAATGAGATTCACACAAGGTGCTCGGCTTCCACTGGGGGCCGGATGGGAACATACCACTGATGTGCACACACTGGGTTCCCCTCCTGTAGGAAAGCACCCTGCCTTCCTTAGGTATCCTCCGTGTCTGGACAGGAAACGGGTTTCTGCCTAAAATCCCCGTCAGACTCGGGATATTTGTGAAAGGCGAACTTCCTCTGGGTGGAAGGTTGGAGGCGCGCACTCAGGGTTCCAGGCTGAGCTCTGGGCCATTGTGACCCTCAGAACACTCAGCAGCCAGAGGGCAGAAAAGAGGGCCCATGGCGCCTTCCTGGAGATGACGGAGAGCCTGGAGCGAGCCGCTGCCAGGGCCTCCCCGCCTCCGCTCTCCTTCTGCTCTTCTCCATAACTCAGAGGGTCATCATGGGGACAGCCAGGAACAGCCAAGTGGAGCTGAAACTCCCGCTCCTCGTGAAGCCTAAGACCCCGAAAAACTACAGCCACCCTGAGGTTCTCCGTCACACCTTTGAGACTCTGTCCAACCTTCACAAGCTGCTTCCCAATCATCTGATGGAGCTGCTCCACTCCTGCAAGAGTGAGGAGGACAAGAAAAAGTGTACGTGGGCGGAGGGCAGGCGCCAGCTCTTTGGGAAGCCTGTGCTTTATCGTGGTCCCCACGCCCCTTCTGTAGTCACGCGTGCGTGTGTGCTAAGCCGCTTCAGTCACCTTTTGTGACCCTATGGACCATGGCCCGCCAGGTTCCTCTGTCCGTGGGATTCTCCAGCAGGAATGCTGGAGTGGGTTGCCTCGCCCTCCTGCAGGGGACCTTCCCGACCCGGGGATGGAACCATCTCCTGCGTTACAGGCGGGTTTTCTACCACTAATGCCACTGGGAAGACCCTCAGGTCACGAGTGAGAACCTAGTCCTGCAGAGCAGGTGTGGTTCATGCCTGAGACCTCGACCGCTTCCATCCTTCGTGCTGTGGGGCCACGTGCTCAGAGCTCACGCGCGGTTCACCTACACACTGCCTTTCCCAGCGCTGCCTCCTGCTCTTTTGTGAATCTGGAAAGACGGGAAGGGGCCTAAGTGACAAATACCAACCAGTGAATGTACAAGTTCATTCCTAGATCTGTTTTTAAGCTTAGTGGGATAACTTCCCAGTTAAAGGTCAGGCTTTGAAGTGTATTACTCGGCTCTGTTTCCTACCCCTTCTTCTTTCTTTTTCCAGGCTTGCACCACCCTGGAGGAACACTGTTTTCCCCCAGCCCTTACAGGCTTTGCAGTGTGGAGTTGCTGCCCCTCCTGGATCAGTCAGTTCAGTTCAGTTCAGTTCAGTTCAGTCGCTCAGTCGTGTCCGATTCTTTGCGACCCCATGAATTGCAGCACACTAGGCCTCCCTGTCCATCACCATCTCCCGGAGTTCACTCAGACTCACGTCCATCCGGTCCGTGATGCCATCCAGCCATCTCATCCTTGGTCGTCCCATTCTCCTCCTGCCCCCAATCCCTCCCAGCATCAGAGTCTTTTCCAATGAATCAACTCTTCCCATGAGGTGGCCAAAGTACTGGAGTTTCAGCTTTAGCATCATTCCTTCCAAAGAAATCCCAGGGTTGATCTCCTTCAGAATGGACTGGTTGGATCTCCTCGCAGTCCAAGGGACTCTCAAGAGTCTTCTCCAACACCACAGTTCAAAAGCATCAATTCTTCGGCGCTCAGCCTTCTTCACAGTCCAACTCTCACATCCATACATGACCACAGGAAAAACCATAGCCTTGACTAGACAGACCTTAGTCAGCAAAATAATGTCTCTGCTTTTGAATATACTATCTAGGTTGATCATAACTTTTCTTCCAAGGAGTAAGCGTCTTTTAATTTCATGGCTGCAGTCACCATCTGCAGTGATTTTGGAGCCCCCCAAAATAAAGTCTGACACTGTTTCCACTGTTTCCCCATCTATTTCCCATGAAGTGATGGGACCGGATGCCATGATCTTCGTTTTCTGAATGTTGAGCTTTAAGCCAACTTTTTCGCTCTCCTCTTTCACTTTCATCAAGAGGCTTTTTAGCTCCTCTTCACTTTCTGCCATAAGGGTGGTGTCATCTGCATATCTGAGGTTATTGATATTTCTCCCGGCAGTCTTGATTCCAGCTTGTGTTTCTTCCAGCCCAGCGTTTCTCATGATGTACTCTGCATAGAAGTTAAATAAGCAGGGTGACAGTATACAGCCTTGACATACTCCTTTTCCTATTTGGAACCAGTCTGTTGTTCCATGTCCAGTTCTAACTGTTGCTTCCTGACCTGAATACAGATTTCTCAAGAGGCAGGTTAGGTGGTCTGGTATTCCCATCTCTTTCAGAATTTTCCACAGTTTACTGTGATCCACACAGTCCAAGGCTTTGGCATAGTCAATAAAGCAGAAATAGATGTTTTTCTGGAACTCTCTTGCTTTTTCCATGATCCAGCAGATGTTGGCAATTTGATCTCTGGTTCCTCTGTCTTTTCTAAAACCAGCTTGAACATCAGGGAGTTCACGGTTCACGTATTGCTGAAGCCTGGCTTGGAGAATTTTGAGCATTACTTTACTAGCATGTGAGATGAGTGCAATTGTGCGGTAGTTTGAGCATTCTTTTGCGTTGCCTTTCTTTGGAATTGGCATGAAAACTGACCTTTTGCAGTCCTGTGGCCACTGCTGAGTTTTCCAAATTTGCTGGCATATTGAGTGCAGCACTTTCACAGCATCATCTTTCAGGATTTGAAACAGCTCAACTGGAATTCCATCACCTCCACTAGCCTTGTTCATAGTGATGCTTTCTAAGGCCCACTTGAGTTCACATTCCAAGATGTCTGGCTCTAGATTAGTGATCACACCATCATGATTATCTGGGTCGTGAAGATCTTTTTTGTATAGTTCTTCCGTGTATTCTTGCCACCTCTTAATATCTTCTGCTTCTGTTAGGTCCATACCATTTCTGTCCTTTATCAAGCCCATCTTTGCAAGAAATGTTCCCTTGGTATCTCTAATTTTCTTGAAGAGATCGCTAGTCTTTCCCATTCTGTTGTTTTCCTCTATTTCTTTGCATTGATAGCTGAAGAAGGCTTTCTTATCTCTTCTTCCTATTCTTTGGAACTCTGCATTCAGATGCGTATATCTTTCCTTTTCTCCTTTGCTTTTCGCCTCTCTCCTTTTCACAGCTATTTGTAAGGCTTCCCCAGACAGCCATTTTGCTTTTTTGCATTTCTTTTCCATGGGGATGGTCTTGATCCCTGTCTCCTGTACAATGTCATGAACCTCATTCCATAGTTCATCAGGCACTCTGTCTATCAGATCTAGGCCCTTAAATCTATTTCTCACTTCCACTGTAGTCAGGGAGGGTGATAAGTGGACTGATGTGCAGAGTTGGGTGGAGCCTGCCTCCTGTGTTGTTCGAGCTCAGGTGAAGGGCAGAGGTAGATGGCAGCCACTGGCCCCAAGGGGCTCAGGGAGTGAAGCGGCAGCTGCCACACTGATGAAGACACAAGTCCTGGGTGGGAAGGCGGGTATCGGGCTGATGATTTTAGAACACAATGGCTGATTTGGGTATTTGTCTTCTGGTGGTGGTGGCTTAGTTGCTAAGTCATGTCCGACTCTTGTGACCCCATGGACAGAAGCCTGCCAGGCTCCTCTGTCCGTGGGATTCTCCAGGCAAGAGTATTGGAGTGGGTTGCCATTTCTTTCTCCAGGGGATCTTTCCAAGCCAGGAATCGAACCTGGGTCTCCTGCATTTTGCCTCCTGATTAATCCCTAATCCCTGAACCTACAGTATTGTGAATCAATCCCAAGATCCAAGTTATATTAAAGATTACATAACAATCAAGAAAAGTGTAAGTGCCTCATAGAATAGACAGACATTATACACTGGCAATTCACAAGATGAAATACAAACCACCAATAGACATGAGAGGTGTTCAAACAGTCTGGTAATCAAGGAAGTAACAGAAAACCAAGGAGGGGTTTTTCCCTGCGGTCTTGTGGCTAAGACTCCAAGCTCCCAGTGTGGGGGGCCTGGGTTCAGCCCTTGGTCCGGGAACTCGATCCCACATGCCACAGCTGAAATTTTGCGGGCTGCAGATAAAGATCCTGCTTGCAGCGACAAAGATGCAAGCTCTTCCATGCTGCAACTGAGACTCAGTGCAGCCAAAGAAAGAAAGAAATATTTTTAAAAAGATAAACTGAGGAGATATTTTTAAGCCATCAGAGGGGTCAAATTTTGTAAGATCAATAATGATAAACACGTGGTGAAATTAATACCCTCACAACTGATGGTATGTTCATTGCTTCCGGGTTTTTCGAAGGTAATCTGAAAGTCTTTGTCAAAGTTTAAAATGTATGTTGCTGGCTTACTGAAGGAATTGAACTCAGTAAAGAGTAATCAGAGTGTCCTGGGACTGCCAGAATGTAGACCCACACACTTGGGGGTTAAAGCAACAAATGTATGGTCTCATGGCCTGGAGGCTGGAAGTCCAGAGCCAGAGTGTCAGCAGGCTCTGAAGCAGCTGGGAGAGGATTCTTCCTTGCCTCTTCCTGGTCTCTTGAGTTTGCTGGGAATCCTTGGTGTTCCTCGATTTACAGATACATCACTCGACTCTCTGCCTCCGTTGTCACAGGAGTGTCTGCACATGTGACATCCGTCTCCTCCGTGCGCGTCTGACTTCCTAAAAGGAGCGCCATACTGGATTAAGAACTTGCTCTGCTCCAGAACAGGGCTTCCCGGGTGGTGCTAGCAGTAAAGGACCTGCCTTCCAATCCAGGGGACGCAAGAGATTCGGGTTCAACCTCCGGAGTAGGAAATGGCAACCCGGTCCAAGATTCTCGCCTGCAGAATCCCCAGGGACAGAGGGGTCTGGCGGGCTGCAGTCCCTGGGGTCGAACAGAGCTGTACAGGATGAGTGACTTGGCATACACACTGCTCCAGTATGAGCTCATCTTAACTGCATCTGCAGGTTATTTCCGAGAGAGGCCACATCCGGGGATACTGGGGCTTAGGAGACGCTACAGTCCCCAGCACTACAGCACCTCTGCCTAAAGAAATCCTCACGTGCCTAAAAGAATGCTTAGCTTTTTCTTACATAGATAAGTTTGCTGTTCATAGTTGGGTATCTGGCGCCACTGGATGCTTTTCAGACCTTGTGGGCTTAGAACAAAACTGAGCCAACAGAAAATCCGCATTTTAACATCCTGTTAGATGTGCATGTCCTTCAACTTAGCAATTCCACTTCTGCTTACTGACCTAGAGAAATACTGGCCCACCCTGCAGACAGATGCAAGAACAAAGGTGTGTGTTGAAACACTGTTTATAAAGGTGAAAAGTTCTAAAAAGCCTATTATCATTCAACAACAGAATGGTTAAACAGACAGATTCATACTGTGAAATACTGTTAAGACAGTCGATACTAACATATTTACAAAACACACTGCAGAGTTTTAATAACAATGATTCCATTTTTGCCAAAAGAAGACTGTAGATTCATAGATGGAAATATGTACATAACTGTTTAGAAAAGGGTTCTAGAAGGAGACACAGCAAATTCGGGATGGTGGCAGGATAGCGATGAGAGGAAGGAAGAGGTTCCTTTGACTGTTGCTGACTTGTACTAAAAGGCCCGCCCAGTATTTCTCCAGCTAAGATGGGTTTATTCAGTATCCACGGAGAAGTGCAAATCAGCAAACCACAAGGAAGTCACCACATGGCAAGGACAGGGGAACGCTTTTACGGAAGGTAAAGGAAGTTGGGAGGGAAACACAAAAGGAGTGAACAAACCGGCTGAGTCCTGCGGGGGGAGGGGGGCGGGTCTTTCTTCTTCCGGTTTGGGCTCCGCTGTGGACACAGGGCTGAGAGCGCCCCCTGCTGGTCTCCTGGCTCTTGAGGCGTCTGTTCATTGATTTTCTGCACTGTGTACACCGCTTCCCTGGAGAAGGCGATGGCAGCCCACTCCAGCTCTCTTGCTGGAAACTCCCATGGACTGAGGAGCCTGGTAGGCTGCAGTCCATGGGGTCGCGAAGAGTCGGACACGACTGAGCGACTTCACTTTCACGCATTGGAGAAGGCAATGGCAACCCACTCCAGTGTTCTTGCCTGGAGAATCCCAGGGACCAGGGAGCCCGGTGGGCTGCTGTCTATGGGGTCGCAGAGAGTCAGACACGCCTGAAGCGACTTGGCGGCAGCAGCAGCATACTGCTTCCCTGGTGGCTCAGACAGTACAGAATCTGCCTGCGACTCGGGAGCCCTGGGTTCCATCCCTGGGTTGGAAAGATCCCCTGGAGAAGGGAAAGGCTACCCACTCCAGTATTCTGGCCTGGAGAATCCCATGGACAGAGGAGCCTGCCAGGCTACAGTCCATGGGGTTGCAAAGAGTCGGACGTGACTGAGCGACTTTCACTCGCTATATTGAAGTTGTTTCATTTTATTTTAATGGAAGTCTTTCCATGCATCTTTAATTTTTGTAATTAAAATTCAGTTTTAAAATTGAAAATGCAGTGAGCGTTTATGTGAGGTTGGAGAATGGGTTTTGATTTCTCAATGATATTCCAGTTATATGTTGTTTGTTCTAGCCTTCCAGTGTCGACACGAACAGGTGTTGGCACGCCTTTACAGCTGGTGGTGATCCTGCCATGTACGCTGCGGTCCCCTGAATCACCAACAGATTTGAAATCCTGACAATCAAGCAAACCCTGCGCTCTTGCTGTTGGGCAGGGGGAGCCTGAGGGAGGCTGGACGGCCCAGCTGTGTCGTTATGGGGCTCAGGAACCACCGTGAGAACCCTGGCCTTCGCCCGCAGGCAGGAGCCCCATACTCAGGCCTGCTCTTGAGTTACTTGGTGTGATTTTCTGGCCTCTAAGGATGAAGCTGATCACTGTCATTATACCATTTAGTTCACTTAGTCTGGATGAGGCAATGTTCCTGGGGGTCTCTACCAATTACCCTGCCCGGTAAGGACCTTCAGGGATCCAGCCGGTGGCATAACGGGGGCTGGATGAGCTCTGAGCTAATTCCGAGCCTGATGCAGGGCTGCCCCGAATCTCTTGAGGCTCACTCAGCTCCTCTTCCTGCAGCAGCTGTGTGACAGCTTCTTCTCGATGCTCCTGAATGGGTTGCAGAGATGCTCGGAGCACGGGCTACCAACTGGCTTTTGCTTCTCAACGTGTTACCAGTTGGCAAAGAGATAAAAAGCCTGCCCTGCAAGATAACTCAGCTCTGTCAGTAAATGACGTGCATTTTAACTGACTTCCCTTCTCCCTCCCTCTTTTTTTTTGGAGGGAGAGAGATGGTTTTGATGAAGGAAGGAAGCGGTGTCCTGGAACACGTTCTGACACAAGTTCTGTCTCACTGCCGACGGGCGATCTGATTGTGGGCCATCCGTGTGAAGCAGCGCGTGTGCCGTCAGGGCAGTGTGTGGTTACTATCACTGAAGCATTTGCCCTTTGAGAATCACAGATCACACCAGAGACCCTCAGTGCCTGCCCTGTGCAATCCTTCACTCTCTGCTTGCTGGGCGTCTCTCAGACGTCCAGGCCCAGGCTAAGGTCTAAATGCTGCTCACTGGTATTTTTGGAATGAAGAAATGGCAGAGCTAAGTAGCAACTAAATGGCATGAATAGCTGTTCTCAAACCAAAGCCACGTGACTCTTCGCAAGCAGAGATGGGAAGGAATGGAGTTACTCAAATGCTCGCTGCACCCGGGCTTTCCTGAGGGCTCACATGGTGAAGAATCTGCCGGCTGGAGAAGGAAATGGCAGCCCACTCCAGTACTCTTGCCTGAAGAAGCCCTTGGACAGAGGAGCCTGGGGGGCTACAGTCCACGGGGTCGCAGAGTTGGACAGGACTGAGCGACTGACACACAAAATGGAGGAGATACTTGCTGGCAAGACGGTACACTTATCTGTTCTCGAATCTCCTGCAGGAAGCAGGATGGGGCAAGCAGGATGGGTTCCCACCCCACCCCCCACCCCTTCTGGAAGTCTTAGGGCCTTAGTGCCTGCCACAGTTGGCCTCGGGCAAATAAAAGACAAAGTTGTTTACTGGCAAAAAAAAAAAAAAATCTGCCTGTAGTGCAGGAAACCTGGGTTCAATCCCGGGACTGAGGAGATTCCCTGGAGAAGGGAATGGCAACCCACTTCAGTATTCTGGACGGAGGAGCCTGGCGGGCTACAGTCTGGGGGCGGGGGGGCGGGGTGTCGCAGAGTTGGAAACAGCTGAGGGACTAACACTAATTTATTCTATTACTAGGTGAGAATTCTGAATTCTCTGGCTTAGAAAGGATCTTGGAAAGACATCAATTTCCAAGAGAGATTAATCTGACCCCCAAACCAAGCAGTATGCCCCTGTGGAGAAGGAGACAAAACAACAGCACCAATCAAGGGTGGAAGAAATGCCGCCTGTGGACCAAAAGCACAAAGGAGCCTCCGACGTCGACCATAGTCGTCAGGTAGGTGGCTAGCTTTGTCCCGGGCGGGCCTGTTTAGAGACGTTACAGAATGACCACGAACCCGATGCCTTCGCTAAAAAATGTCTTGAAGTCGTCTCTGGCGTATGTGGTTGAGTGTGAAAACAAGCTCTGCTCAGCGTAAAACACGAGGCGCCTTTTCACCCCCTGCTGCACCCAGCGTCTGTAGGTGTGCTCAGAGACGGAGCAGGCGTGTGGGATCCCCGTGGGCTGCCACATTCCAGGTCGGGGAGCAGAGACCGAGTTGGGCTGGAGTGGGATTCTAGGGACCCAGGCACTGAGCTGCAGGGCTTTTATGCTGCATAGGTCAGGAAGCACCAGCCCGCCCCAACAACACGGCCAGGGACCCAGGGTGCAACCCTGAGTGGCAGAGCCGTGCCTTTATTCCTAGTCTGATGGATTCCTTCTTTTTCACGTAAGCGCGCACAGCTATACATTTTCCCACTCAGCACCAATTTTCCTGTGCCCCATAAGTTGTGTTTTTATTAGATTGCAAGGACAGTGAAGGCAGCTTTCAGCTGTGTTTTTTATAGGGGACCATCTTAAATGAGAATGAAGACGGGACAATACATGAGGAAATAACCACTGATACGGAATATCATGTTCCTGGGAAATGGTCTGATTCTCCACGTCTTTTCGGCAGATGACAGGGGTGGAACGAAACTAAGATTCTAATTGACCCTCTGATAGTCCTGCTTCTTTCTGTTCATTCCTGTCAGGTGGCTGAAAAAGAACATGCGACCCACCGAAGACCTTGCCTCGGTCACTCAGAGGTTGTCGGTGTTTGGGCCGATCGAGTCGGTGACCCTGTGTGGACGGCAGAGCGCTGTGGTGGTTTTCAAACACGTGGTCTCGGCGTGCAACGCAGTGAGCGCATTTCAGAGCAGGGCGCCAGGCAGCCTGTTCCAGTGTGCCTGGCAGCAGCCGTTCATGTCCAGAGAGCTGACACTGCCCCCGACCAAGGGCCCACAGAAGTTCCCCAAGCGCGTTTGACATCATTTGTTTTCCATCAAGGCTCCAGCACAATACAATCATAGCAACTGGTATTTAAGCACTGAAAGAAGGCACAGCGAGCTTCATTGGGCTCAGGGGCTGACAAGTGGCAGCAGCGGTCCAACGCTTCCCTGGAGGTGCCCGGCTGCCGCTGCCGCTGCTGCGTGGCCGTCAGAGCTTCGTCTTTCTGGACAGGAAGCTTGCGATGGCGTTCGTGCACTCGGCTGACAGCCACCTCTCCCTCAGGACGTTGCACTCTTCCGCGTTGACCACGTGCAACTTCTCTCTCTCCCCGCTTCTGATGATCTGCTTGGAAATTCTCAAGGCCTGAAAAGTCAAAACCGACAGTTAGCTGAAGAAGTATTCTAAGAGGAGTTAGGATCATTCTAGAATTCCGATGATCGTGTGGCTCCGTTGTTCCTTTGATCCTGTGACACCTTATAAGGAAGACAGGGCTTCTCGAACGTTCGTGTGTGCACACGTCACCTTGGCAGGTGTGGGGCGGGCCCTGTGACCGCACACTTCTGGCTCTAGGACTGCATTCTGAGCAGCGAGGATATGAGAGAGTCGCTCACCGGCGGGCACGTGTGGAAGTACAAGCGTCCCGGAGAAGCTAACCTATCTGCCTGCTCACCTGGGTTCGAGGCCAGAAGTCCCAGCAGAGGCGGCTGATCAGCCTCCTCAAAGTCATGCCCAGGAAGAACCGCCCCTCTGTCTCCACAGCCCAGAAGTGGAACGGCCATTTGGTAAGTTTCGTAAAAAGTCAGTATTTCTAACGTTATTATGGTTACTTTTAATATCAGATTTACAAGTGCTCAGAGCAAGCGAAGCTGTCTTGTTTTTTAATTGCCTATTTAAGGCAAACGGTTCTTGCAAGTAAAACAAACAAACAAACATATCCCAAATACTAACATTTGGGGGGAGCTTTGAATATGCTTTCAGCCTGGCCCAAACTTCTTTCTGAAAAGTGCTGTCAGGAAAAACTTCGGTAACGAGTCCTTGGGCACAGGCTTCCTGGGCCGTTAACTTCTTCCCAAAAAGGAGCATCTCTGCGGCCTGGAATGAGAAGCAATGTTAGGATGTGACTTCAGTGAAGAAAGGCTCAGTAACTCAGAGTGAGCTGCCCTCAGCAGACACGTGGCCATTTCCTTTGGTCTTTGAGATCGCCAGCATTTCTCCTGAAGGGAGAAATCGATGACCCCACAGGCAATGCTGTGCAGGCTGTGTGCTGAGACCGTCAGGCTTTCGAGAAGGCGTGTGGAGTGTGCTGCTTCTGGTGTGTCTATGTTGGGGAGGTAAGAGCTGGGGCCTGGAGCAGAAATGCCAGAAATTGGGTCTACGACAGACGGCAGCTATGATTTCTTACAACAAACAATTACAACAACAAAAAAATGACAGCTCATGGTCACAGAGAATGACAACCGGCTTTTAGAAACAGCAACGGTCAAAATTCCCTTCCCTGGAAATTCACACAGTGGTCTGGCTCTGGGAGACCCGCCCAGGGAGTCAGATGAGCTCTAATTAACTGGAGGAAGGTGATGAAGACTAACGTTCAGGTTCTAACAAAACTGGGGTCACCGAGTGGGTATCTTTCTCTGTTCTTCAAAGACTGTTCCATAGCCAAATGCTCTAAGCCTTCGAGTTGGGTCTGCCCGACTTTTCAAGTTCAAATCTGTGTAACACTTCAGGGAATGTGTCGGAAGAAAGAGATTTAAAAGGGGGATTCCTCAGTGGCCTAGTGGTTAGGATTCTGGGCTTTCTCTGTCGTGGCCCAGGTTCAATTCCTGCTTGGGAAACTGAGATCCTGCAAGCCGTGCGGCATGGCCAAAAAAAAAAAAAAAAAAAACCCACTTAAAAAAAATCCACATTTTTTTCCATGGAAATCTGACAGCAACAGGCAGAGGTCCATCCCTACTCCTCTCTCAGATCTCAGAGGATGTCTGCCAAGCCTCTCCCACCCCTGGTGCCCCGCCCTGTCACGCTACCCTTGGGGTCCTGCACACAGACGGTGGGCACTGAGGCTTCCACCACCACAAGGACAGGCCGGAGCAGCCACAGGCCCCTGGGTGCCCACCCTGCCCTGAGCAGACTGGAGAGAAGGCCAAAGAGGCCAGGGCAGCTCCGGGCGCAGGGGCATCCAGCTCAGTGTGACCCGCTGTCTGCGGAGCGGCAGACCGAGTGCCAACTCCCTCCACACGAGACCCTCCCCACGGCCCGGCTCCTCTCTTTAAAACTCTCGGATCCGTGGGGCAGATCATATGCTTCTGTGTTGTCCCTATTATCTATTATCGAGGGAAAGAACAGGGAGTACGGGACAGCTTTTGGAGTGGAGAGACATTAACGTTTATTTTTAAGGCTTCTGAAACCTACCTTACTTGAGCCCATTATCTTGGGGAAAGTGTAAGAGGAACAGCCTTCCGGACTCTGGCCCAGCTGACTGAACGGGGTGTGAAAGGTTGCCTTTTTGGAGAGAAAAAGAGAAAAGAAAATCATCTTTTCACATGTGATTTCAAAAACATCGCCATCTGTTTGTGTCCTCCTTACATGCTTAATTGAAGCACTTTATCATGTCACAGGCAGACCTCACTCCACTGACCTTTTGCTTTGCTGTGCTTCACAGACACTGCTTTTTTCTTTTTTAAAAAATAAATTGAAGATTTGTGGCACCTCTGTATCAAGCAGGTCTATCCATGCCATTTTCCCAACAGTGCTATTTTCAAATTAAAACGTTTTTAAAACATTTAAAAATAGCTCATGGTTTTTTAGACACAATGCTATTTGCACACTCAACAGACTATACTATAATGTAAACATAACTTCTCAAAGCACTGGGAAATCAAAAAATTCCTTTGACTCACTTTATTGTGATATTTGCTTTATCCCAGTGTCTTGAAGTGGACCCACGATATCTTCAAAGTGTGCCCATATACACACAAATTGACTCTCTGAACATACACAGTTTGATGAGTTTTAAACAAATGTATAGTTATGTAGCCACTACCATAGTCAAGATATAGAATATTTCTATTGCCTGTAGTGGTAACGAACTTGCCTGCAGGAGGCATAAGAGACAAAGGCCCGATCCCTGGGTGGGGAAGATCCCCCTGGAGAAGGGCATGGCGCCGACTCCAGTGTTCTTGCCTGGAGAATCCCGTGGACAGAGGGGCCTGGTGGGCCACAGTCCACAAGGTCGCAGAGCCAGACTGAGCACACAGCCTCAGGTTCCTCGTGCCCTTCCGCAGTCAGCCGGTTCCTCTTATCCCTGAGCCACCACCGATCCGGGCTCTGTTCCTACAGTTTTGCCCTTTCTCAAATGTGTATAAACGGAATCATACATCCTGTACCCTCTTCTCCTTTTTCAGGCCTCTGTCCTTAGCAGAAAGCTCCTGAGTCTCCACGTTGCTGTCCCTTGTACCAAGATTTTGTTCCTTCTTATTTCTGAGCGGTATTGCACTGGATGGGTGTGTCAGGGTCCATTCATCCATTCACCACTTGAAGCCGCTGTGGCATTTCCCGGATTCTAGATATTGTAAGCTTATGATGAATGTCCATTTTCAACTCTCTTGGGTAAATACCCAGGCGTGCAATTGCTGGGCTGTGTGGCAAACGTGTGGTTTAACTCTCTAAGAAGTTGCCAGACTGTTTCCAGAGAGGCTGCACCCTTTAACAATGCCGCCAGCAGTGTAAGTTCCAAATGCTCCACGTTCTCCCTAAACCTTGTCATCATCATCAGTCTTTTCAATTTTGCCCGTTCTCATAGGGGTATCGTGGTGTCTTGGTGTGGTTTTAATCTCTTGGTGGCTCAGCGGTGAAGAATTCACCTACAATGCGGGAGACCTGGGTTCGACCCCTGGGTCGGGAAGATCTCCTAGAGATGGAAAGGGCAACCCACTCCAGTATTCTTGCCTGGGAAATCCCATGGACACAGGAGCCTGGCGGGCTACAGTCCACGGGGTCACAAAAGCGTCACACATGACCGAGCAAGTAAACAACAATAACTAATGACACTGAGCATCTTCTCATGTGTTTATCAGCTATTTAGTGCCTTCTTGGGTGAAGTTAACTTGCAATACTTTGCCCACTATTTTTAAGTTGGCTTGGTTATCTTTTTATTATTGAGCTGTAAGAGTTCTTTACATGTTCTGTTTACAAATCCTCTTCTTAA
The DNA here is from genome assembly GCF_014754425.2 of Oryx dammah. Taxonomy (NCBI): domain Eukaryota; kingdom Metazoa; phylum Chordata; class Mammalia; order Artiodactyla; family Bovidae; genus Oryx; species Oryx dammah. The sequence continues at coordinate 2,159,106 of NW_024070195.1, forward strand.
TGGTGTCTTTCTCATATTTTTAAGAGCCATTTATACTTTCTTTTCTGTGAGCCGTATTATTCCTCTCCAGCTTGCGTTTCTATATTACGTTGTTGATCCATCACTTTACTGATTCATTTTTAAAACTATACTAGCAAGGTTAGCCTCTATTGCTGTTTTCTCAATTGTCTTGATTTTGCCCCAGAGGTTTTTGATTGGCTTTAAATACCCAAAACTACTTTAATATTGGTTATTTAGGCTACAGAGCTAGTCAGTTATTCAACTACAATAACTGTGTTTTCCTAGATGTCAGAAATATTTTTGTGTTTCTTGATGAATGAAAAGTTCTTAGGAAATTAACTTATAATTGACAATTCTGTAAACAGCATATTTAGACTTCATTTTCCATAATCAGACATGGCTGAGGTTTTTTTCAATGAATACTGTTAGAAGATAAAAACATATGATGTGTGACAATACAAATCAAAATAATAAAACTATAAAGAAAAGAGATATTAAAGTCACCTGCCTTCTCTTTTGCCCCCCAAAGAAAGCCTTTTGGAGAATATGTGCTGAGAAGGAAGGAACATAATCAGAAAACAAAGAAGGAGGCAACCCTGGAAAGCGCCACAAACAGGTACCTGGAAAGCTAAAGATCCGCTGCATTTAACTCACTTATAAACATTACTAGAAGCAACACTGAGCTAACTGTCAGAAATAAGGACAATAGAGGTAGAGACGGTTAGACGGCGTCAGGCTGCCTGGTGACCCTGGAGCTTCCTGACCTCTGTGCCACGGTTTTCTCATCTGTGAAATGGGGATGAGGGCCCCTGCCTCACGGGGCCGTTACTATGGGCACTTACTGAACACGTGTAATGGGCATCAGCAGAGTGTCTCCTGTGGACTGACCACTTAATTATCTAGTATTGTTATGACGTCCACCTTTTCATGAGCTCAAAGAGGAAATGTCCTGTTTGCTGATGGAGACACTAATAGACAGGCATGACCTACGTCCATAATAAAGAATAATTGGTTATATGGGTTAAATGTTAACCCACATTTAATATGGTATACAGTCAAGAAGCCAGGAATGAACAGATCCAGGAATGAACAGATCCTATAAAATCAATTCCTCTCCACAGCTTCTTTCTTCTGTGTCTTTCTCTGATTTGAAATTGAATCTTGGTTAATTCAGTTGGGTGAACTCTCAGCAGTGGTCACTCTTTGTCAAATATCTTACTGTGGGCCCAAGCTGTCAGCATATATAATGCACACACATTTCCCTCTGATTTCAATTTTAATTTAAGTTGTATCATAAGATGGAGTCCTGGGAATCTTTAAAAAAAGATGGTGCCCGTGACAATCATTTGGAATCTAGTGGGAGAATAAGATGCAGATATGACACTGTTTGGCTTTCAAGTCCTACAGAAAGAGACCGCCAACTTCAGGTCAGGAGCTTCTGCTCTCACCCTGCTCCAAGCAGCTCAACTGATGGGTCATTTAACACACAGAATGGGACTGAAGACTGTGAATTTCTGCCTTTGGGCAGAAAGTTCTACCTACAAAGGTTAGGTAGCCAAGTGTCTAGAATTGCACTTGCTATTTTTACGAGGAAATTATTAATAAGTATTAGATCTGACAATATGCCCAATCAGATTGAAAGGAATCCAGTCAAAGATGGAGCAGGGAGTAAAGGACCCTTATAAATGGCCCTGTTACTGGAGAAGGTACCTCCAACAAAACCAGGAATCTCTTCAGCGGCAAAAACCAACTGTTCCCTGCAAGGATACGTGTACGTCAGCAAATTTCATTGCCACAAAAGCAAGAGTCACTCTAAGACTCTGATAACCCTAAGAGGTGGTTATTAATTAATTCTACAGGAGAAGTTCTAGGGTCAAAGTGCTAAGATAAAGGTTTATCACATCTTTGTTTATAAGGGAAAAACTAGACATGCTAGGGTTTCCGTGTCAGGGACTGGTTAAATCAGGTAAGCTAAATAACCCAAATGTTAGCACTGCTCATCTCTGAGTGGGGAGAGGAGTGATTTTATTTAAAAAAAATGTTTAGCATTTATCTGCCTGGCCACAGCAGGTTTAGTGGTGGCACGCAGGCTCTGCACTGTGGCACGAGGGGTCTTTAGCTGTGGCATGCAAACTCTTGCTTGGCACGTGGGGTCCAGTTCCCTGACCAAGGGTGGACCTGGGCCCCCTGCATTGCCAGCGTGGGGTCTTCGCCACTGGACCACTAGGGAAGTCCCAAGAAGTGATTTTTAAATCAATTGTTTTCCTTGTACTTTTCCATATTTTCCAAATTTTTATTTTCTGCTATGACATACATTACTACTACAGTAGTAACTGAAGTGCAAATCTCTGTAATTCAACGGTGAGCATGAGGCAGTAACTTCTCTGGGCTTCGGTTTTATTATCTGCTAAGGGGGAGTGAAAGCAGATACCGCCTGAAAGTCCTTTCTTAGTCTAGATTTCTAGATTCCAGGGTTCATTTACACTGAAAAAAAAAAAAAGATCAAATAACTCACTTGCATAACCTTCAAAGCTGCTCTTTTTTTTTTTTTTCACCCGTGCTTGCAAGTCTGAAGGTCTCCCGACTATTTTAGAGCAAGATTGAATGAGTCTTGCGTCAAAGGGTGAGAATAAACAGAACCAAAAGGGCTGGGACAGTGCTCGAGACAACACTGGTGTTTAGGAAAATTCAGGTTAATAGTGAAGGAAGAATAAAGCATGTCAAGGAAGACTAATTCTTTGGGGAAAATGTAACTTTCATCCCTTCTAACCCCGACTGCATGCCCTCTGTTTACTATCGGCAACGCCAAAGCAGCCTTTGGAGGAGCGTGTCTTCACCAGCCTGACATCACTCGCTTCTGCCGGCGGACTTACCCGGTCGGTCGCGTACACGACGTCAAACAGCCCGAGGACGGTGACGGAGATCCCCACGGCCGGACCATTGACCACGGCCACCAGAGGCTTCGGGAAGTCTATGAAACAGTTGACGAAATCCCTGCAGACACGGAAGTAGACAAGCGTGTTGAGCTGTTCGCAAGCAGCTTCGCCGAGGTACAAGCAGGGCCGGGGTCCGGAACGCGCTTCTCTGGGCGGGCGGGGGACGTTTCCACCTCCGGGCACTCCCCCAGCCTGCAGCCTGCGATGCACCCGGGCCCCGTCTGCAGGGCACTGGAGGGGTGCCTGCAGGGGCCCCGGGGCCGGCCTCCAGATCCTGAGTCCTGGGCCTTCGGTCAGGGCCGTGAGCCAGCGGCCAACTCGGAGTCGGCACGGGCCGCGGGGTCCCGGCGTGCTGGGCAGCAGGGTGCTGGGCAGCAGGGTGCTGGGCAGCAGGGCCCGTCTCCAGTCCCCTGCGCGCAGCGGTCCCGGCAGCGAGGCAGCCCCAACCCGGGAGACGGCGCTCGGCTCCTCCGCCTCGGTGCGGCGGCGGCGGCGGTGCTGTCGCCAAGTCGTGACCGCCGCTGCCTCGACGCGGAGAACCGAGCGCGCGCCGGGAGCTGGCTGCCGGGCCCTGGTCGGCTCCCGTGCGGGGCGCCCAGGAGAAAGGGCGTCACCGCGAGGAGCCAGACGCCCTTCCTGACGGCGGCCGGACAAGCACGCCTGTCGGAAGTCACAGCCGACCACAGGGAACCAGGGTCTCTCTTTTCCGCAAGCTCGGACCCTGATGAACGGCGCGAGCGCCCGGGGCAGGCGGCCCCTCACCTCAGGAGGACCGCGCCGCTGCTGGCCATCTCCTCCAGCCCGCCGGGCGGCAGGTGCGTGAAGTTGGTCAGGTCGTTCCCGCTGCAGTAGTAATCCCCGCTGCCTGCGAACACAAGCCCGGCGCGCACTCAGGCGCCCGCCGGTGCCGGGCGCCGCGCTCTGCGAGAGCACCGTGCACCCGCCGCGTGCCCGCCCTCGCGGACGGCCCGCCCGGCGTTAGCGACACGCGGACACACGCAGGCAACGCGGCTGGGCCACGAAGGGACGCGAGCGCCGCGGGGGGGGCTCTGATCCCATCGGGGGCTCGGGGACGGGCTTTGGCGAGGCGGGGACGACGGCCCTGAGGCCGGAAGGCCGGACGTTGCGGGGGCGGTGGGGGGGTGGGCGGGGGACAGGGCGGGGTGTTCTCCGGAGCTGACAGCGAGTGTGAGGCTCTGGGGCGGGTCACCCGGTCACCCAGAGAGGCACCATCACAAATGGATGCCTTCAGCCTGCTCTTCTCCGTCCAAGACAGGTAAGTTAGAAGGGAAAGCAGAATTTAGGGAATCTACATGGCATGAATTAGAAAGGCAAGTTTAATCGACATAATTATAACTCTACACCTTAACAATCAAGAGTGAATTTACTTTTAATTCTTAAAATTTTAAAATTTAAACATTTATTGTTATTACTTGACCAGGTTGTGTGGCATATGGGATCTTAGTTTCCCTGACCACGGATCGAATCTGTGTGCCTGGCATTGGGACCAGGGAGGGAGTGACCACCAAGGATGTCCCTGAAGTTACTTTTTAAGTGTTTCTGGATGATATAAAAAAAAAAAATTGGCCATTTTTTTGCTTCTTAATCTTCAAGGTAGACATTTCAATATACATCTAGTATACATGAAATTTTAACAGATTCTAAAAAAAAATCAGAAAACCTGATCATCTCTGATTATAAGCTAGGAATTGATAACAGAACTGCAAAACAAACAAAAATCATTTCTGAAAACTGAAGGATCTATACAATGCTTAGATGAAAAGAATAAGAAACCAAAGTGAAGGGTATATAGAAAATAACTATGGAACAAGCACGTGAGCTAAGTCACGTCTGACTCTTTGTGACCCTTTGGACTATAGCCCACTAGGCTCCTCTGTCTATGGAGAGTCTCCAGGCAGGAATACCGGAGTGAGTTGCCATGCCCTCCTGGAGGGGATCTTCCTAATCCAGAGGTCGAACCGGTATCTCTTATGTCTCCTGCACTGGCAGGCAGGTTCTTTACCACTAGCGCCACCTGGGAAGCCCAGAGAATAAGCGCTATTTCTCAGCAATTTATCTTTCAGTTTTCTTACTTGTAAAATACTAGTAATAATGGGGCCTAATCTCATAGGGTTATTGCAAGAAAGCTTAGAAGAGTTACAAATTAAGAAAGCTACCAAACAAATTAAAATGCTTAGCCCAGTGCTCAGCAAACATAAAGTATGATACACTTATTGGCTGTTATGACCAGCTATTATCAAACTCAGCAGTTTCACTTCTACAACATGGATATCTTTGCTGAAAGATGTATGTCTGAGGATATTCCTTGCAGCATGATTTTAATAGCAAAAGACTAAGTACAATCCACCTGTTCACTGACAGAGGAATGATGAAATAAATTATGGAGTCCTGAAACTTTCATACTTTGCAGTCCTGCAGAGGAAAAGTTAGATGTGCAGGTGCTGACCGAGAACAGATTTTCAGGACATGCAGTTAGGACAGAAAGGTGGGTGTCGTATGTGTGTGTTCTGTGCTTCCTCTTCTGTTTATAAAATGAGGGGTAGGGAGAACCACAGACACACACAGGCAGTTTCTAGAAGGCTCAAGAAGAGCTGAGGTATCTTTAGGATGCAGGACTGGGGTTTTTAGTTTAGTTATATGCCATTTCATAGTCTTTGGATTTTTAAGAAACGATGTGCCTGCATTGTACGTTTAGTTTAAAAAATGTTAACTGAAAGATCAGAACCTGCTCTTCTCCTGTACCCAGCCAGTGCTGCCTCTGGGCTTTTCTAGGCAGACACGGTGGGCTGCCAGAGCATCTTCGCAGCTTCCCTGCTTCACCCTTTCTCATTAGCTGTTAGGTATCTTTCTCCTCACCTCTCTCTCACTCTCTCTCTCTCTTTCACTAAAAGTACTCTGATATAATATTATATATTTTACAAATTTCAATGAAAATTAAAATCACTCCTGGGAATTCCCTGGTGGTCCAGTGGTCAGGACTCTGTACTTTCACTGCCAAGGACTGGAGTTCAATCCCTGATTGGGGAACTAAGATCCCACAAGTTGCGTGATGCAGCCAAAAAAGAAGATAAATAAAATAAAATGACTCCTGCTTCTGCCACGCCAATACACACAGGAGTAGCTCCCACTTCCCAAGTGCCTGTATGAGCCCTGCCCTGCACTGCCTCATGTCACCATCTTGACCACTCTGCGGGGTTAGGAAGACACCGTCTTCTCCATTTAGGAAGCAGAATTCACCAGGAAGCAGAATTCACCCACAAGTAGTAAGAAGTGAAGCTGGGATTTAAACTCAAGTTGATCTGAGTCCAGAACCTTAGCCTTCACCGCTACATACATGCAAAGCCCCCACCAAGTTCAATCATCAAGTTCTCATCAGCCCAGGCCCACCAGCATCCGTATTTGCCAACCATTATCACAGTGCTGATATAATTGCTAATGTTTTATTTCTTAAACGTTTTTCTATGTGGTTAGTCTCTACAGTTACACTTTTTAATGCTTTTGCAATACACAGTCTTCAGGACGATCTGTCATGTGGTTTATTATGGTCATTTAGAGTATTTAGAATGTTTTGGGAGATTCCTGTGTCAAAGTATGTGAACATTTTACATACTGTCAAATGCTATCTTTTTAAAAGGTACCTAACACTTTTTAAAGTCATTTATGCTGCTGTCAGCTAGGGGCATTTATTCTACCGTGACCTTGTCAAAATTCAGTATAGTATAAAATTTTGCTAATTCAGACGAGCATTAATATAAAATGGTATCTCATCGTTTTTATTTGTGTTCTTGCTTATTACTCTGGTTGCATTTTCCTTGTTTCTTTGATGCCAAGACTTTCTCCTACAAACTGTCTATTCACTTTACTTACCAATTTATCTAACAGGTTTAGCGCTTTTCTTACCAAATTGTACCTGCTTTTTACATGATAAAGATATCAGTCCTATGTCTTACCATATTGTTTATGTATTTAAGAATTAGGGTATCTTAGCACTAGAAAGATGATAGAGCTTATTTATTCAATTCCCTTTCTAGGAGAAAATCCTCCCCTGCCCCCAAACAGAAATCTAATTAAGAAATCCAAGGAAATGTCTTACCCGTTAAAACAGTTATGGCTGACTCATCCTTGCTTGCAGCCTGAAGTGCAGCTATGATGTCATGATACATCTGCGTTAAAGAGGGAAGACGAGAAAGGAGAAAACTGAAAATGATCATCCCCGCCCAGTGGGTCCCCTCCACGTCGGTCTGCAAGCCCGCTCTTTGCAGAGTGCCAAACGCTTGCCTGGGCTGCATTTACAGAACCAGAAAGGACGCTGATACTCTACCGTTTTTGAGTGAAACAGAGGAGACAAGACAAGCAGGACAGACTCCCGGGCAGATGGTGTTACCTGAGTGGTGAGAGCATTTTTTTTGGTTGGACGGTTCAGCCTGATGGTGGTGATGCCGTCTTCGGAGGTCACCACCAGGCTGTCGCTTTCCAGTTGCTTCCTGTCTGCTGCAGGGGCCTCTGGGCTGGGAGACTCAGAGGAAGCACTCAGCTTGGACACCAAGTCCACGTAGTTCTGTCGGGCAGCTTCCTAAAGAGAGATGGTGATTTCAGCCCAGTTAATGAACAAGCATTTTGAGACACTTCCTGTCCTAATAAGTACACCGGGCAATGAAGGGCCTGGTTGGATATAGGGGCCTCTATCCCTAGAAGGCTCATCTTTATGTCTTAATAGGCAGAAACACCCACCTCCCTTAGGGGCACAGTAAGTGAAATAAAAGCAGGATGGGAGTCCATGTACCTTGGACAGACTGCCAAGAGCGTTCCATGCATCCCATTTGGTCTTATTGATAAAGTCCAGCATACCTGGTTTGGGCACGTTACAAGGTCCTTCAGTGGCCTATGAAAGGAGAGGGGCAATTACTGGTCAAAGGCACATGCAAACTGGACCTAAAACAGCTAAGATCCATAAAATGCACACTGGCATGATGGTGCCTTCCCCTCCCAGGTAGCTTCACAAGGCAGAGACTGATCTGAACTTTCCTCTCCCTTGCCCTCTCTTTGATGCTGCCGCTAAAAATGTACAAACAGGAGAAAAAAGACTGGAGAGCCAAAATATGCTATTACGGGTTATCAGTCCCTAAAGTTATAACTGCCTGTGTATGAACATAACGCAAGATCAGGGTTTGGGGAAATGCTTTCAAAAAACTAATTGTTCGTTAGGTTTGTACTGATGGTTCAAGCAAACAGTCTTTAAAGGAGACCAGCCAACAAACATTTAGAAAACACGGTATATCCTGAAAGCTCCTTCAAAGGCACCACTCCCCACCAATTCCTCCCAAATCTGTGGTGGTGGATGTCTGGTAAGTGAGCAACAGAGTTGCCCCCGGAGGGGGGCGGGTGTGGGGGTGGGCACCAGAGCCACCGGCCCTTAAGACACTTAATTGAAGGACATGCAGCTGGAGGGGCTAAGTGCAGTGAGTGTTTTGAGATTAAAAAATATATATGCACTCTTCTTCTCAGAAATGGCAACTTAAAACTCCATTTAATAACCATGCTCTTAATTTTCATAATATAACTAGCTAAAAGAGAAAAGAGAGAGGCTTTGAAAGACAAAGACAGTAAAGGAGGCTAAGACGCTCCGAAGAAAAAGACTTATTTCTCAAGAGTTGGCCATCAGGGATGCTAGAGGCAACACGGGCCGTAAGATTGCCCTCCACTTCTGACACATGGGTGTGAGACCAGGGGCTCCTGGAAGCGCTGACTCGGGGCAATGACCCGGAGGATGGCTCACAGGACAAACTCTCCTCCTCTCAGTTACCAGTTATTGCAGGCGGGGTGGGGAAAAGAAGTGCGGACGCAGATCAGCAAGGGAGGAGCACAGTGGTGGAGTCGAGGAGAGGTGAGTGTGACCCGCCCCCACCGGCCACTGCAGAGTCAGGATTGTGTACGAACTGGCGTGTGACACACACACAGAGTCCCGCTCACCAGGGAAGCTCATCCAGGCCTCCTCGGTGGTCAGAGTTTTCCCTGGGGCTCTGCCACTTCTGAATGACTCTCTGTAACTGCAGCCTCTGCTCCAAACCCCACGGTCACTACCTGGGGGGGCCAGTCCCCTCTAAATCCCATCCTTAGACTCTCCAGGCAAACAAAGACTCGGTCTATCATGCTTGGCATTTCAAGGGCTTAGAAATTACCTCCCAGAAGCCAAGGGCGAGGGTCAGACCCCTGTGCGGCAAGGTTAAATTCTTTAATATACACACTAGTATCAAAGCAAGAGGGGCTCACAGGGATCACAGAAAGAGAAAAAGAGAGGACACAGGAGCCCAGAGGGTCTGACTTTCTGGATAGTTTTCAGACACTGTAACTGAAAACTCAAGTTTTGAAATGTTTTTATAAAGATTTTCAAATATATGTAAGAGTAGAATATTATAATGAACTCCCAATATTCAGCCCCCAAATTCAATTAACTCTCATTTTTGCTATATTTGCTTCAACCATCCTTTTCTTTTCCATTCTGCTTAATTTTTTTAGAGAATGGCAAACACAACACCATTTTTCACTCTATGTACTTAGTATGCACTCTTAAAAAAAAAAAATCAATTTTTCTTATATAATCATGATGCTATTAAGAATAGTTCCTGCTGCTGCTGCTGCAAAGTCGCTTCAGTCGTGTCCGACTCTGCAATCCCACAGACGGCAGCCCACCAGGCTCCCCCATCCCTGGGATTCTCCAGGCAAGAACACTGGAGTGGGTTGCCAGTTCCTTCTCCAATGCATGAAAGTGAAAAGTGAAAGTGAAGTCACTCAGTCGTGTCCGACTCCTAGCGACCCCATGGACTACAGCCTACCAGGCTTCCTTGTCCATGGGATTTTCCAGGCAAGAGTACTGGAGTGGGGTGCCATCACCTTCTAGGTGTCATCTAATACTCAATCCCTATTCAAATTTCCCCAGCTATCTCAAGGCCACTCTGATGGCTGGCTGTTGCTTATTGTTTTGGTTGTATCTTTGAAGTCTCTTTTACTCCGCAGTGATCCTAAGGAGTGACTATTTGCCTTGACAGTGCTCTGAAATCTTATCTAATAAACTCTCACGCATACACTCTTTAGAGGAAAGGCAGCAACGCACCTACACACTCAGGCTGCCTTCTCAGAGCAACAGACAGCGTGTCTATCTGAGGACCCCTGTGCTCAAGATGCTTCTCTCTCAAACACCTGCGGCGCTTACCTGCTTGTAGAGTGCGTAGAGTTTCAGCTTCACCTCATTGCCCGGATCCTCCTTCAGGAGCTTCAACTGGCTCACGGCGTTGTTAAAGTCCTTCTGGCTAGTTTGCATGGCGGGGCCGCCCACGTGCAGCCCAAGGGCTGGGACCTGCAGAGGGCTGCAAACCGGCCAGAGGGTTCCTAACTGTTTCCAACTCCTCCACACCAAAACGCTACATTTCTCCAGGGATATGTTCCTTGCACTTGCCCCAGCCACCTGGCTGCGAATGGTTAGTGGTTTCCAAACTGGTCCCTAGATAAGAAATCCAGAGAGGAGCTAACTTCGGTAAGGAAGGCCCTCAGAGATAAAAGCAGCCAGAAGCCAGGGAGCCCAGTAACCTTGTCAGAGGCAGGAAGTAAGTGAGAGGCCTGGGAGGAAGCAGTGGGGCAGGAGTGCTGGGCAGGGTCTGAGGGCTGCCAAGCCTCTTGCACAACTGAAGTTGTTTTAACCCACTTGATGACGGCAAAGAGCACAAAAATGTTCCTTTTAGAAGCAAAGCTGTTTTATGAGGGACCTCCCTGGTGGTCCCATGGCTAAGATGCTGTGTTCCCAATGGAGGGACCCTGGGTCTGATCCCTAGTCAGGGAACTAGATCCCACACGGTGCAAGACCTGGTACAGCTAAAAACAAGCAAACAAAAAACAAAACAAAAAACAAAACAAACAAACAAAAAAAAAATAAAAATAAAAACAAGCAAACAAAACCGGTGAAGCAACTACGGGGAAGGGACATTCGGACTGTAAGTGCCCAGAGTTTGTGGGGATGATCTGAGTTTCAGCCTGGGAAGAGCTCCCCTCTGCTGATCTAGATAACTCTCCAAGACCTTGGGGGCACTAGTTCCTGCCATGGTGAAGGGGACTCTTATCAGTAGTGGTAAAAGCTAAACGGGGGCACCATGGAATCCACCTGTCTGGCCACCCCAGCAAATTGCTCCAGCATCGAGACACTTTTATTTTAAGACTGGCAGCTGGACATTATCTCTTGGAAAAGTGAAAGTTGCTCAGTCATGTCTGACTCTCTGCGACTCTTCAGGCCACAATACTTAAGTGGGTAGCCTTTCCCTTCTCCAGGGGGTCTTCCCAACCCACGGACTGAACCCAGGTCTTCTGCATTGTAGGTGGATTATTTTACCAGATGAATGAGCCACAGGGGAAGCCCAGCTCTTGGATGGCAAAGTCAAAACTCTTTCCTGGCTTATTAAGAGACACTATCCTGTATACTTCTGGCTTGTGAAATGATTATACTTCCCGCCAGGAACCCGTGTCAAATAGAACACTCGACAAGACAATCTCAAGCTCTGAGCATAATGGCAACCCACTCCAGTATCCCTGCCCAGAGAATCCCATGGACAGAGGAGCCTAGAGGGCCACAGTCAATGGGGTCGCAGAGTCAGACATGCACCCCACGGACAAAATGAGGATACCGAGGCCTCGGGGGTAAAGCACACAGGAAGAGCGCAGCGTCCGGAGATCCGGAAACCGCGTCTGCAGCTGAACCTGCGTCCCTCTAGCACCAAGTTTCCTGACCGACTTCGTGAGCCGTCCTGCCCAAAACCCTGTCCCCTTTCTCGTCCCCTCTGACCTCAATGCTGGGCAAACAGCGCTATGAAACCAGCCAGACGACTAAAACCACTGCTGCCGATACTATCGTTCTTGCACTAAAACTGCCGTTCTAAACAGCCCCCAAGACATGCAAACTCAGGCTATTTCTCCAGAGCAGATAAGCCCACAGACCTCCAAGCCACGGACCACCTGGCCAGAGAGTCATAAACCAGAGACATCCAATGATTACTGTCACCAGAGGATAATTAACTTCAGCTTCTTGGCTCTTCCCCCTCCCCCCCCTCAAAAAAACCCTGAGGGGGTTTCTGTGGCTGCTTCTCCCACTCCCTTGGGGTTCTGCAATACATCCTTACTTTGCTGCCAGCTCCTGCTGCTGGAACTTGGTCTTCTGCTCCAAGGGCACAAGAGCCTTTTGTTCTATGATGTAGTCACTGAACTTTAATCAGGTCAATGCCTAACTCTGCTCAGCAAACATGTGCATCCCAGCACACACACAGGTAACAGGAGGGGGGAAGGAAGGTAGCTTTTCAGAAGGAAAACTGGTTCGTGTTACAGATAGCTCTTCTTTCCTAAGAGAGGTGGAGGACCTACCTGGGGGAATCTACTTGGCCTGGACGCTAGGCTGTGAAGCACCCTGAGCAGACACACTCAGTCCTCACCTCCAGAAGTCTAAAGAGCCAGCAGCAGAGTGGGGACAGCAAGCGTGGCCAGGTAAGTCCTTTTTAAGCACACACTGTAAGCAGAGGGAAGGGGAAAACATCACAGCACAGCAGTGAGGTCACAAACAATGGATGTTCACAGCAAAGACTCGCATCTAAGACGATTAAGTTACGAAATAACCCCAAACATAACAAATTATTGCACCTCCTCTGCAGTAATGTAATTTTCAAAGAGTGAGCCCAAACTTTGAATTAATGCCATTCAGTAAAATTAGCCTTCTGGTTTTACATTAGGCTTCCCTGGTGCCTCAGTGGTAAAGAATCTGCCTGCAATGCGGGAGACCCAGGTTTGATCCCTGGGTCGGGAAGATCCCCTGGAGGAGGAAATGGCAAACCACTCCACTATTCTTGTCTGGAGAATCCAAGGACAGAGGAGCCTGGAGGGCTATAATCCATTGGGTCACAAAAGACTTAGCGACTAAAGGACACGTTTTATATTAAATAACTGAATCATTTTTCCCCCCTAAAAAGGAAAAACTCTGAATCCTACACGAATCTGGCAGCTGGCAAGTTTCAAGTAGAAAACGAACAGAAAATTTTAAATGTCAATAAAGGCCGAAGTGTGCACCCCCACCCCAAAATACGATACAAAAGTATTTATTTTAAAATCGAGTTTTAAAAACAATTACAAAGCACGACCGTTTAATACATAAACCTGGAACGTGCCTCTCCACCGAGGCGGCTGGCGCGCCGTGCGGTCTCCCCCGTCGCCTGTGAGCCCCGGGTCCGGCCTCACGTGGGCCGCCGCGCGCCCCGCCAGAAGTCACCCGGAGGATGTCCTCCTCTGGAAGGCCCGACCCGGCAGGCCGCGCACAAGCCTCCCCACCCGCCCGGCGCGGCGCCTCCGAGCCCGGCAGCGGCCGGCGGGGCGGGACCGGGCTTGGCGGGCCAGATCGCCTTCGGGCCCCGAGGACCGCGAGCGCGAGGCGGCCGCCTGACGTCACGCTCCCCGGCCAGCCCGCGTGGCCCGCGGCGGCAGGAGGAGGAGACAGGCAGCAAGCTCCCGCAAGGACGCGGCGTCCAAGTGCGGCCCTGGGCCCGGCTCAGCACGTACCTGCGGAGAAACCCGGAGTACCAGCACCTAGCGAGCCTGCCGGCCAACCCCGCCATGGCCGCCCGAGGACAAGGCGAGGCCTGACCCCATAGGTAGAAGGGAGGGCCGTGGGCGGGGCCGGGACTCAGGGGCGGGGCCGGGCTGGGGCCGGGGGCGGGGCCGGGGATGGAGCCTGACGCCATAGGTAGAAGTAGAGGCAGGGGGCGGGGCCGGGGCGCGGCTTGACGCGATGCAGTTCAGTCGCTCAGTCATGTCGGACTCTCTGCGACCTTATGAACCGCACCACGCCAGGCCTCCCTGTCCATCGCCAGCTCCCGGACTTTGCTCAAACTCATGTCCATTGAGTCAGTGATGCCATCCGACCATCTCATCCTCTGTCGTCCCCTTCTCCTGCCCCCAATCCCTCCCAGCATCGGGGTCTTTTCCAATGAGTCAGCTCTTCCATCAGGTGACCAAAGTACTGCAGTTTCAGCTTCGTCAGTCCTACCAATAAACAGACTGGTCTCCTTTAGGATGGACTGGTTGGATCTCCTTGCAGTCCAAGGGACTCTCAAGAGCCTTCTCCAACACCCCAGTTCAAAAGCATCAATTCTTTCGGCGCTCAGCTTTCTTCACAGTCCAACTCTCACATCCCTACATGACCACTGGAAAAACCATAGCCTTGACTAGACGGACATTTGTTGGCAAAGTAATGTCTCTGCTTTTCAATATGCTAGGTTGGTCATAACTTTTCTCCCAAGGAGTAAGAGTATTTTTATTTCATGGCTTCAGTCACCATCTGCAGTGATTTTGGAGCCCCAGAAAATAAGCTCTGACACCATTTCCACTGTTTCTCCAGCTATTTGCCATGAAGTGATGGGACCAGATGCCATGATCTTAGTTTTCTGAATGTTGAGTTTTAAGCCAACTTTTTCACTCTCCTCTTTCACTTTCATCAAGAGGCTCTTTAGTTCTTCTTCAATTTCTGCCATAAGGGTGGTGTCATCTGCATATCTGAGGTTATTGATATTTCTCCCAGCAATCTTGATTCCAGCTTGTGCTTCATCCAGCCCAGCGTTTCACATGATGTACTCTGCATAGAAGTTAAATAAGCAGGGTGACAACATACAGCTTTGATGTGCTCCTTTTCCTATTTGGAACCAGTCGGTCGTTCCATGTCCAGTTCTCACTGTTTCTGACCTGCATACAGGTTTCTCAAGAGGCAGGTCAGGGGGTCTGATATCCCCATCTCTTGAAGAATTTTCCAGTTTATTGTGATCCACACAGTCAAAGGCTTTGGCATAGTCAGTAAAGCAGAAATAGATGTTTTTCTGGAACTCTCCTGTTTTTTCAATGATCCAGTGGATGTTGGCAATTTGATCTCTGGTTCCTCTGCCTTTTCTGAAACCAGCTTGAACATCTGGAAGTTCACTGTTGAAGTTCACGTGTTGTTGAAGCCTGGCTTGGAGAATTTTGAGCATTACTTTGCTAGTGTGTGGGATGAGTGCAATTGTGTGGTAGTTTGAGCGTTCCTTGGCATTGCCTTTCTTAGGGATTGAAATGAATGAAAACTGACCTTTTCCAGTCCTGTGGCCACTGCTGAGTTTTCCAAATTTGCTGATATATTGAGTACAGCACTTTCACAGCATCATCTTTCAGGAATTGAAATAGCTCAACTGGAATTCCATTACCTCCACTAGCTTTGTTTGTAGTGATGCTTTCTAAGGCCCACTTGACTTCACATTCCAGGATGTCTGGCTCTAGGTGAGTGATCACACCATCGTGATGATCTGGGTCATGAAGATCTTTTTTGTACTGGTCCATGTATTCTTGCCACCTCTTCTTAATATCTTCTGCTTCTGTTAGGTCCCTACCATTTCTGTCCTTTATCGAGCCCATCTTTGCATGAAATGTTCCCTTGGTATCTCTAATTTTCTTGAAGAGATCTCTAGTCTTTCCCATTCTGTTGTCTTCCTCTATTTATTTGCATTGGTCACTGAGGAAGACTTTCTTCCTGAATATAACATATAACCAATTTATATATCCTAATAATTTTTGAAAATCATTTAGTTTTCAAGGAATCAGTTTGAATTTGTATTTTTTGTGGTTTAATAATATTTCTTGTAATAGATATCCTAAATAGGTATATGGTTCCTGCTCTTGTAATTTATCAACAGCAATATGTAACCCTTATTCTTTTAATTTAACCTCTGTATTTAAGAAAATACATTGAAGTTCCTCAGCAGAAGGAGAAGCTAAAAGAATGTTATCCATATAGTGGATAATATAGGCATGAGGGAATTGTTTTCTAATAAATTCAAGTGGTTGGAGACATATAGTAGACATAATATAGGTCTATTACTCATAAGGGACTTGATTTAGGTCGTACCTGAATGGTCTAGTGGTTTTCCCTACTTTGTTCAATTTAAGTCTGAATTTGACAATAAGGAGCTCATGATCTGAGCCATAGATAGCTTCTGGTCTTGTTTTTGCTGACTGTATAGAGCTTCTCCATCTTTGGCTGCAAAGAATATAATCAATCTGATTTCGGTGTTGACCATCTGGTGATGTCCATGTGTGAAGTCTTCTCTTGTGTTGTTGGAAGAGGGTGTTTGCTATGACCAGTGCGTTTTCTTGACAAAACTCTATTAGTCTTTGCCCTGCTTCATTCCATACTCCAAGGCCAAATTTGCCTGTTACTCCAGGTGTTTCTTGACTTCCTACTTTTGCATTCCAGTCCCCTATAATGAAAAGGACATCTTTTCTGGGTGTTAGTTCTAAAAGGTCTTGTACGTCTTCATAAAACCGTTCAACTTCAGCTTCTTCAGTGTTACTGGTTGGGGCATAAACTTGGATTACTGTGATATTGAATGGTTTGCCTTGGAAACGAACAGAGATCATTCTGTCGTTTTTGAGATTGCATCCAAGTACTGCATTTTGGACTCTTTTGTTGACCATGATGGCTACTCCATTTCTTCTAAGGGATTCCTGCCCACAGTAGTAGATACAATGGTCATCTGAGTTAAATTCACCCATTCCAGTCCATCTTAGTTCGCTGATTCCTAGAATGTCAATGTTCACTCTTGGCATCTCCTGTTTGACCACTTCCAATTTGCCTTGATTCATGGACCTAACATTCCAGGTTCCTATGCAATATTGCTCTTTACAGCATCGGACCTTGCTTCTATCACCAGTCACATCCACAACTGGGTATTGTTTTTGCTTTGGCTCCATCCCTTCGTTCTTTCTGGAGTTATTTCACCACTGATCTACAGTAGCATATTGGGCACCTACCGACCTGGGGAGTTCCTCTTTCAGTATCCTATCATTTTGCCTTTTCATACTGTTCATGGGATTCTCAAGGTAAGAATACTGAAGTGGTTTGCCATTCCCTTCTCCAGTGGACCCACATTCTGTCAGACCTCTCCACAATGACCCGCCCGTCTTGGGTTGCCCCACGGGCATGGCTTAGTTTCACTGAGTTAGACGAGGCCATGGTCTGTGTGATCAGACTGGCTAGTTTTCTGTGATTATGGTTTCAGTGTGCCTGCCCTCTGATGCCCTCTTGCAACACCTACCGTCTTACTTGGATTTCTCTTACCTTGGCGTGGGGTATCTCTTCATGGCTGCTCCAGCAAAGTGCAGCCACTGCTCTTTACCTTGGACGAGGGGTATCTCCTCACTGCCGCCCTTCCTGACCTTCAACGTGGGATGGCTCCTCTAGGCCCTCCTGCACCCGCGCAGCCACCGTTCCTTGGATGTGGGGTTGCTCCTCTTGGCCGCCACCCCTGGCCTCGAACGGGGCAGGGGGGTAGCTTCTTCCGGCTGCCGCCCCTGGCCTCGGGCGTGGGGTTGCTCCTCTTGGCCGCCGGCCCTCAGGCGTGGAGTCCTCCCAGCTTCTGCCCCTGACCTCGGACGTGGGGTAGCTCCTCTTGGCTGCGCTTGTGCGCCATTGCAGCCACCCACGCTTGTTCAAAGCAAAGGAGAAAAGGAAAGATATAAGCATCTGAATGCAGAGTTCCAAAGAACAGCAAGGAGAGATAAGAAAGCCTTCCTCAGCGATCAATGCAAAGAAATAGAGGAAAACAACAGAATGGGAAAGACTAGAGATCTCTTCAAGAAAATTAGAGATACCAAGGGAACATTTCATGCAAAGATGGGCTCTATGAAGGACAAAAATGGTAGGGACCTAACAGAAGCAGAAGATATTAAGAAGAGGTGGCAAGAATACACAGAAGAACTGTACAAAAAAGATCTTCAAGACCCAGATAATCACGAAGAGGTGATCACTCACACTCACCTAGAGCCAGACATCCTGGAATGTGAAGTCAGGTGGGCCTTAGGAAGCATCACTATGAACAAAGCTAGTGGAGGTGATGGAATTCCAGTTGAGCTATTTCAATTTCTAAAAGATGATGCTGTGAAAGTGCTGTACTCAATATATCAGCAAATTTGGAAAACTCAGCAGTGGCCACAGGACTGGAAAAGGTCAATTTTCATTCCAGTCCCAAAGAAAGGCAATGTCAAAGAATGCTCAAACTACCGCACAATTGCACTCATCTCACATGCTAGTAAAATAATGCTCAAAATTCTCCTGATGTTGAAGCTGAAACTCCGATACTTTGGCCACCTCATGCGAAGAGTTGACTCATTGGAAAAGACTCTGATGCTGGGAGGGATTGGGGGCAGGAGGAGAAGGGGACGACAGAGGATGAGATGGCTGGATGGCATCACGGACTCGATGGACGTGAGTCTGAGTGAACTCCGGGAGTTGGTGATGGACAGGGAGGCCTGGCATGCTGCGATTCATGGGGTCTCAAAGAGTCGGACACGACTGAGCAACTGAACTGAACTGAGGACTATTAAGCATTCCTTGTGGCCATACCTTCCAGTAATATTGAGACACTGTTTTTTTTTTTATTATTAATTGATGGTACAGTAAAAGCAAGGTGGATAGCATCAGATTCTTGTAGAGGAATAGTATAGAAACAATCTTTAAGGTCAATGATTTTTATTTTTCAACTTTGTGGTATCATAGAGGGTGACGGAATGCCTGGCTGTAAAGCACCCATAGGTTCAATTATAGCACTGATTTTTCTTAAATCAGTTAACATTCTTCATTTTCCTGATTTCTTCTTAATACAAAGACAGGAGAATTCCAAGACTAGTAGTTGAGGCAATATGATTAAGAGATAATTGTTCCTCTACTAGCTGTTCAAGGGCCTGTAACTTTTCATGTGATAGGGGCCACTGCTCCGTCCAAATAGGCTCATCAGATTTCCATGTCAATTTAAGTGCTGTTTTTTGTTGTTCAGCAGTGGCCCTCACTAAAAAGCCTGTGTATTTTGAACAGCATTATATCCCGTATTTGCCATGGTTTGTTTAGCTTGAGAAGATATGGTAGGATCGTTACAGAAGCTCCCCATTGCATCCATAGACCTCGTCCCCATAAATTAATAGGGATATCTGCAACTAAAGGTTGTAAAGTTGCAGGTTGTTGTTCCAGACCTGAATAGTTCAAAATATTAGTACTTTTTTGAATATTTTGCATAGTTCCAATTCCAGTTAACATAATAGGAACATCTGTTAAAGGCCAAGAAATTGGCCAATGCTTTTTAGATATTATAGAAACATCAGCTCCAGTATCTACAAGTCCTAAAAATTGCTTATTATTAATATATACAGATAATGTGGGTCTAGAATTGAGAGAGTTATTTCCTAGGCAGGTTGATAAGAAGTCTAGGGGTCCCCAAGGAGAGAGGGGAATGGAATTCTCAAGGAGAAAGAAAGGACAAACATTTTTTCTCCTCTACATTCCTTAGGATTATATAACAATAATGTATCCTGCCTGAGGACAGTCTCTGGATTAAACCTTCTGTCCAATCCTGTTATCTTAAACTGTAAATTATGGGATTTGGTCTAGTGAGGTCTTTACAACCTCCAGACATTCTTTTGATTCACTGTAATAACTAATTGGAGAATATATGACTCCATTGCTAATACAAGCAAGGGAGTACTCTTTTTGCCCCTTCTGATGCCTATGTCAGAAGCTTTCTCTGTCTCCTTTATACTTTAATAAAACTTTATTACACAAAAGCTCTGAGCGATCAAGCCTCATCTCTGGCCCTGGATTGAATTCTTCTCCTCCAGAGGCCAAGAATCCCAGCCTCTTTTCGTGGTTCAGCAACAACCTTTCAGAATCAGGTACAAAAGTTTGCCAATATACCTGTTTTCCTCCAGTTCTTTTAATAGGAGATTTACTAGTAGTGATATAAGGTAATAATAACAATTGAGCTATACAATCTCCTTTTATTATTTGATAAGGATACTCTGTTTTCATCATAATAGAAAATTTGCCCTCATAATCTTCACCCAGGATCCCCATTAAGGCTTGAACTCCCTTACTTGTTAAACTACTGTGTCCTAATAATAATCCCACACTTCCTTTAGGTATTGGACCTTTAATTCCAGTAGGGATTTTATAAATTCCCATAGCTGGCAGAAGAACTAAATTATCATTGGCGGCGATATCTAGTGCTGAGCTCCCGGATGTTGCAGGAAGGAAGTTGGCAATGAGGGTGTATGGTTTGGAGGAGGTTGCTGTTCGCTGGCTGGGTACACAAAAGGAACAGCGTTCCAGGTTTGTTGAGAGCTCATATTGTTTGATGGGCCCTGAGTGGGGCCCTTCTTCCAGTTTCCCGACAAAGGGGATCCATTTTTATGAAATTTAGATCTACACTGATTAGCCCAATGATGGCCTTTATTATAGCGAGGGCATAATCCAGGTGTCTTTTCACTTATGCGAGTAGGCTTATTAGGTGTATTTTTATTAGTCTTGCAATTTCACAACTAAAATGTTTAACCTGCTGATCCGCTTGTTGGTTCAAGCCTGTAATGGCCTGGGCCGATGGTTGCATCTTACAGGGCTCTAATCCAATATCACGACAAGCCTTAATATAATCGTCTAGAGGCTTTCCTTGTGCTTTGAGCGGCTGTAAAACCTTTTGACATTCTGAATTCGCATTATCATAGGCAAGCATCGGTAATAACACATCAGATAATTCAGTTTGAGCAACAGTTCTCACTAAATTTTGTTTTAATTGGGCGATAAAATCAGTATAAGTTTCTCTATTAGATTGTTTTACATTAACAGAAGAAGGATGAGACTGTCCCAGGGGGCTAACCTTTTCCCATGCTCTAAGACAAATAAATCTGATTTGACTTATAAGTTGATCATCGAATCGTAGTTGTTTCTGAACCCCTGGATACGCCCCTGACCCCATTAATTGCTCCACAGTAATATTAAGAAGATTAGTCGCTGTATTTCTTTGAACCTGTTGAGAGGCTTCATCTTGCCACCATGTTTGAGACTAAAAATTTCGAAGTGGATAAGCAAGTTCTAGCGATCATTTCCCAATCATATGGAATGAGTCGTTCAGACTGAGCCAAGCCCTGAATAAGACCTGTGGTGTAAGGGGATGAAGCTCCATATTGCGTGCATGCCTGTTTAATCTCCTTATTAGTTCTAAAAGAGAGAGGCGTATGCTCAAATTGTACCCTGGCTTGTGGAAGCTGAGCGTTAGGGGGCACCTCAGTCATGATAACAGGCAAAACCAAAGCATCAGGGTCACCTTCTTGCCTCGCTACTCCTACAGCTTGTTGAAACGATGAGAGAGCCGGCGTAGATGTCTTCGGAATTGTGACCTCGGCTCTAAATACCCCGTCATCCCATGGTGTATCGAGGTCTAGTGGAGGAGGTTTCTGAACTATAGGGGGCTCCGGCCAAGGAGCCGAAGGCTGTGAGACTGGTGATAAAGGGAAAGAAAGCTTCAGGATGTTGCTCAGCACCTCAGTTAACATGGGGTTTAGAACTCAAAAACTGAGCCTCTCTCTCCCCTTCCAAAGGATTATATATTTCCCTTTATCCAGATTTTCATAAATATGAGGCTGCCGGACAGGCGATTCCTGAGATGCAGGAAGAGAAGGAATATCAGATTCTGAATCGGAAGAGTCAGACCATTCAGATTGTAAAGGAGCCAAAGTGGTATAAACAAGGTTACACAGAGACCACGCGCTCATAGGAGAGGGGTCGCTGGACCGAGAGGCTTGACGCAGACCACACATCACTTCTTTCCACTCATTAAGACGCAAAGGTCCTTTTTCTGGGTCCAACCAGTGACAGTGCTTATGAATTGCCTGAAATAATTCCTGAAAATTCTGTTCGTTCACTTTCACTCCAGAGCTACGTAGTAAGGTTTTTAGAAGTACAATATAGTCAGCGTGCTTAGAAGGAGATTGCCACGTTGTGTCCCTGATTGACAAATCCAGGGGGGTGTACTCACCAAGTACTTTCACTGTCCTCCGATCTCTCGGCTGGAATTCCCTGCACCTTCTGGCGCTGTCGAAAAAGAGCCTCGAACGCTACTGGCACCCTCAGGGCCCTGTTTGGGCATCAGATGTTGGGACCAGCCCAACAACGAACCGACCCGAGAGAGCAGTGCCGCAGAAGAGTAAAGAGAAAGAAGACTCGGAAATAAACTGGGGATCAGAGGGCTGATGCCATCCACAGGCAAAAGCCCAGATCCTGTTCCTTGCATGGCTTTTATTGTGAACATCTACGTCCTTGTTCATTCTCTAGAGATATCTGTTCTTTACAATCTCAGATCAGGGGTAAAGACATGCAGTGCACAGTCCTGAATGTCAAACCTTCAGGCGGTTCATGACTGCTTAGCCTTTTGGCCAGTGACACCCTTTCTCAGCAATCCCCTCAAGGCTCTGGTTAGGGGAACAGTCACTCATGGTTTTCCATCAGTCACCCAGCCCTTCACCTGGGGGTGATGAGAAAGTTATTCTTATTTTCCAAAGAAGCCCCGTAAATTATAGTTCAGGCCTGGGCATAGCATACTCCCTTCATTTACCCTGCCATGTTCTCGAGTGACATGCAGCCTGGCTGGAAGCGCTCGCCTCTCAGAGCAGGTCTGAGCTGGGCACTAGGGGCAGAGCAAGGGCAGAGAGCCTGCAGGCGGGTGGCCATGGCTGCCTGGCTTCCTCCTCCTCGCTTTCTGCTCCAGAAAGTGGCAGGTTCCAGAAACCACCCAGAACTGGGGCAAGGAGGCACTGACTGCAGGTCCTGGGGGTGGAAAATCGGGACCACAAGGGGCTTCTCAGGTGGCACTCGTGGTAAAGAACCCACATGCCATTGTAGGAGATGTTGGAGGCCTGGGTTCCGTCACTGGGTCGGGACGATCCCCTGGAGAAGGAAATGGCAGCCCACTCCAGGATTCTTGCCTGGAGAATCCCAAGGACAGGTGAGCCTAGCGGGCTACAGTCCATGGGGTTGCAAAGAGTCGGACACGACTGAAGCGACTTAGCATGTGCACGCACGCTGAAGAGTGTCCGGGTTCGCTAGAAAAGCAGACTCAGCAGGACATGTGTAGGCACAGAGAGCAGGCTTAAGGCAGTGGCTTCTGTGACTGTGAAGCTTCTTGAGCTCGATATTCGCAAGGCAGGCTGGAAGCTGGAGGCCTTGGAAAGTGTGTCAGTCTGATGTAGGGGCAGTCACAGGCAGGATTCCTTCTTGTTCTGGGGATGTATTCAAGCCTTCACCTGATCTGATGAGGCCCACCCACATTATGGAGGGCAATCTGCTCTACTCAAAGTCTAGTGATTTCAATGCTAATCTTATCCAAAAGTTTCCTACACAGAAACATCCAGAATAACGTTTGACCACACACCTGGACACTACAGCCCAGCCATGCTGACAGATAAAATTAGCTTTCGCAGCTGGCACCAGGAAGCACTCAGAACCTGGGTTCAGCAGTCACTGTTGGACAGTTGTGTTGTGGGCTTTCAGCTCAAGAGTCACTGGCCGTCATCAGGAGCAGGCTGCCCTCTGAGGCCAGGGTGGCAGGAAGACTGCCTTCCCCTGTGGCCGTGCTGTGCACAGCAGCCACGGCGCAGGTGATACCGTCACAGCACATCTCCCAGGACAGGCTCCACCGTGGCTTCCTGGAGATGGCCCACAGGAATGTGTGTGTCCATGAACATGTAGACATGGGAACTGGCCTCTGGGTCCAGGGCCAGAGAATAGGAGGGCCAGAGGCAGGACCTGAGAGAGTGCCCAGCTTCCTGCCCGCTGTGTGCTCCTGGCTGCCCTGGGTCCAGGCCCACGATGGTCATGAGATGACCCAGGTTCACTGAGCAACCTGGCTCTGTAACAGGTTATGTTTGCAGCAATTTGCTCTTTATGCAGCTATTCCATCAACTCTCTTCAGTGTGCGTAGCAATGTGATATATATGTGTGTGTGAATATAGATAAACTGATTGAATTGAAACTAAAATGAATCATGCCGGAGGAATTTTTGTGGATAATCTCATGTCTGAAATAACTCACTGCCCTCATTTCCACGTTCAGCCAGCCAAGCCCTGGAGCTCTGCCCTCCCACCTCTCTCTCCCACCTTGCCCCTTATCACTCTTTACCTGGATCCCACAGTGGTTTCTTAAGAGGTCCACCTACACCAGCGGCAGCCTCCCAGCCAGCTCCAGCTCTGGCAGGGAGCTTTTTATTTTTTTTTAATCAGAAAATAATTAAATGCTTTTTCTTTCAATAACTAAACCTGAATAAATTTCAATTTAATTTAATCTCTTAAAATATTATCAGAAACTAATCTTTACACTGTTTCAGTTCCATTAGTTTATAAAGTTTCACACCTCACTGGTAAATGCATTTTTATTTTAAAAATCATATATTTTACTCATCAGTTATATGATTAAATATTATTATACAGCAGTTTTTTTCCCAGTTTTGCTTTTTAAAATTTAATTAATTACTTTATTTCAATTGGAAGCTAATTACCTTATAATATTGTAGTGATTTTTGCCATACATCGACATGACTCAAGCACAGGTGTACATGTGTCTCCCCTGCACCCTGAGCCCCCCACCCACCTCCCTCCCCACCCCATCCCTCTGGGTTGTCCCAGGCAGGAAGTTTTTTAAAACGCAAATCCCATCAAGTCTCAAACCTCAGACCTTCCAGGGGTTCTCCAGGCTGTCAGGATAAAGCTCAGACTGGGAGATTCTTTGTGGTATCACCTACTTCTGACCTTTGGCTCCAATAAACAAGCAACCGTGTCTTTGTAAAAATGCTGAGCTCTCCCCTTCCTCCCCATAGCTAATTTCCACCCTGCATACTGGTCTTCTCTTGTTTAATGATCAGCACATTTTCCTGCTTATTCTGCAGGGAATGTTTCCTCTCCACACTTACGTGCAGGAGTGTCCATCTGCCTGTTAAGGGCTCTGCCCTCTCCTGGCCCCGAGGAGCACGAGAAACTCAGGCTGGGCCCCTGGACACTCATCTCAGGACCTGGAACGTGACTGGCGTGCCTCAAGGAGGGGCAGGAAATGCTAGGAGCTCTTTCCCAGCTCTGAAGCGCTGACTGATGCTCAGTAAGTCCTGGCTGGTCCCCTGGGCCCTGCGTCTGCTCTGCCCTCGTCTTTCCCAATCTGTCTTCAGATCGTCCCTAATGTGGCCTCCTTTTGCTGGCATTAGCCAGAGTCAGATTCTGGTCTTGCAACTGCCAACTACAAACTGGCACGTACCAAGAGTGTTGCCAACCACTGAACAGCAAAGGCCTTTGCCATCTGCCTCTAGGGAGATTGAACCCTGTGCTTCTGTAGCTGTTTGCCTTCCATAAACCCTTGAGGAAGTTCAGGGTGGAGTGACACACTCTGCTCCAGGGAAGCTGGTGGGACAGGTCTTTAGATCATTGGATGTTTCTGGGAACAGATTTTATGATCTCAGTCCTTGCATTTCCTCATATCTAAGTGAAGTGAAGGGAAAGTCGCTCAGTTGTGTCCGACTCTTTGTGACCCCATGCACCATACAGTCCATGGCATTCTCCAGGCCAGAATACTGGAGTGGCTACTCTTGCCCTTCTCCAGGGGATCTTTCCAACCCAGGGATCGAACCCAGGTCTCCTGCATTGCAGGCAGATTCTTTACCAGCTGAGCCACCAGGGAAGCCCCCTCATCTCTAAAGAAGCACTAACTCCCTGAATGGTGACATCAGAGGCTCATGACTAACAAAAAACTTTTTGAAAAATGAGTAATTAATGGTGTTCAACTCTCCCTTCATCAAAACCTTATACTGACCTCCCCCCACTGCCGCTTTGGAGTTGTCTCTCAGAGCTATCTGAGATGCTGTCTCCTGGGCTGCAGGAGACAGCATCCTCATTTTGCCCCGAATAAAATTGAACTTGCAGCTCTCAAGGTGTGCCTCTTTTTCAGTTGACACAAGCAAAATGCCCCCTGTCAGCCCCCTCTCACCCTGTACAGTGCCGTCCTGGGACCTTCCAGACCCCCTGGCCTGAGCGACAGCCTCTGTCCTCAGCTCCCATGGGCCTTGCTCATCGCAGCGCAGCAGGACCTGCGTGTCTTTATAGCCCCGATCCCAGCGCCGTCTCTGCCTTGTCATCAACATGTCATGAGTGCTGGTCATGCCCCTTCATTACAAATAAATAGAGAAAGAAATTGGGAAAGCACCGTTTCACAGAAATGAAGGAAATAGATTCTGACTTTTCACCATTTTTAATGAAAATCTTAAATATTATATTAATTCTCTGCTTGAAACAGCATATTCCTTGGAAGGACTTAGGCTAAAGCTGAAACTCCATACTTTAGCCACCTGATGCGAAGAACTAACTCATTAGAAAAGACTCTGACGTTGGACAAGATTGAAGGCAGGAGGCGAAGGGGGTGACAGAGGATGAAATGGTTGCATGGCATCACCGATTCGATGGACATGAGTTTGAGCAAACTCTGGGAGTTGGTGATGGACGGGGAAGCCTGGCGTGCTGCAGTCCATGGGGTCACAAAGAGTGACTGAACTACCGAACTGAATCGAACTGCTTGAAACAACGTAAAGTGAACGAGCTGCGGGCGCTCCCTGGCGGTGTGGTGCCTCCCCGGCGGCTCTGAGCTGGCGTGTGATGCCACGCTCGGCCCCTCCTGAAGTGTCTGTGGCCTCCCTTCTGCCGCCACTGTACAGTGGCCCTTGCTGGTCCGTCTTCTTTTGATGCGTTATTCACATTTTTAAAAGATCTATTGATGTAATTGATTTAGACTTGTCTGCGCCGGGGCTTTGCTGTGGCGCGCGGGCCCCTCACCGCGGCGGCTTCTCCTGCTGCAGAGCATGGGCCTCG
Organism: Oryx dammah; assembly: GCF_014754425.2. Classification (NCBI taxonomy): domain Eukaryota; kingdom Metazoa; phylum Chordata; class Mammalia; order Artiodactyla; family Bovidae; genus Oryx; species Oryx dammah. The sequence goes on from NW_024070195.1 coordinate 2,185,826, forward strand.
TGGCTCTGGGGCACGTGGGATCCTCCCGGAGCAGGGAGCAAACCTGTGTCCCCTTCATTGGCAGGCAGATTCTTAACCCTTGGACCACCAGGGAAGTCCCCAGTAAATTCTTAGTTATTTAAAAAATAATTTAAAATAAAGAACTAAATTCCAAAGAAATAGCCTAAGCTGTTCTCCGTCGGATCTCTGTCACCCACAGCGAGAAGAGCGCTAAATGCGCTGTCCTCACCGCCGGGACCTTGACTTGCCCTGAGTCGGGGGAGTTTGAGTCACTTCTCCGAGGCACTTCATCTGGGCTCCTCTGGCCTGTGTCCACCGTGCTTTGCCTGGCTCTGAGCCCATATTTGCTCCTCTCCAGGGCCTCCCCTGTAAGCGTGCCCATCTCTTAGCCAAGATGGGTTCTAGCATAGAGGCCTCTGGGTGGGTTTGCATCACCCAGGATGGGGTGGCGCCCCTCTGTTTCTGAGCCCCAAGGAGCCTTTCTGTGCATGGGTGGTCAGGACGGTCTCCTTGACCTGGAGAACGAGGACTCTGTAACCTGTTTCTCTCTTACCTGTGCAGGACTCAGCTCTCCTCACTCCCGCTGCGGTCTTCATCTTGCAGAGTCTGTCGGCAGGAGACAGACTCCAGTGCTCAGCCTGGGGCCCATCTGTCTCCTGCCTCGGGCCAGGGGTAACAGCCTCCAGGGCGCTGAGTGGGGACGTGGCTGGAAGACAGCAGCTGCAGGGATCAGGAGGGAAGTGAAACAGTCCAGGAAATTCTCACATGAAATCCACCCTTGAATTAACAAAACGTGGTTCTGGGCTAAGCTGAAAAAAGTTGGGAAAAATGCTGAATGATGAACGACCCACCGTGAAGTTGGTAAGTCAGGTCTGACGGGCTTCTCCGCTGGCTCAGCAGTAAAGAATCTCCCTGCAATGCAGGAGTGGAAGGGGATGCAGCTTCCACCCCTGGATCGGGAAGATCCCCTGAGCAGGAAATGGCAACCCACTTCCAGTATTCCTGCCTGGAGAATCCAAAGACGGAGGAGCCTGGGGGATACAGTCCACGGGCCACAAGGAATCAGACACGGCTGGAGCAACTTGGCACAAGCACAGGGCAGGTCTGAAGTCGGGGCAGAAGCCCGGGGCGCCTGGGTGGGAGGGCACCAACGGCGGGAGCTGGGCCTCACGGGACCGACTTCTGGATCTGAGCCGGGTGACCTGGCCTCGGTGCAACGCATGGCAGGAGGCCCCAGCTGCATCCCAGTCAAGCCTGGAAGGGGTGAGCCCAGGGACAAGTCCCTCCTAGTTTCCGAGGGCAAGGGGCCGGGTTCCAAGATCTATGGAATGTATTCCAGTGCTGGTAAAGGCACTGTTCAGTATTATTATTTAAATTATATTCAAGCTTAAATTGTATATTATAAACATGGACCACAGCTGTGTCCAACTCAGTGAAGCTATGAGCCATGTCATGTGAGGTCACCTAAGACGGGCGGGTCACAGTGGAGAGTTCTGACAGAATGTGGCCCACTGGAGAAGGGACTGGCAAACCCCTTCAATATTCTTGCCTTGAGAACCCCATGAACAGTATGAAAAGGCAAAATGATAGGACACTGAAAGAGGAACTCCCCAGGTCATTAGGTGCCCAATATGCTACTGGAGATCAGTGGAGAAATAACTCCAGAAAGAATGAAGGGATGCAGCCAAAGCAAAAACAACACCCAGTTGTGGATGTGACTGGTGATAGAAGCAAGATCCGATGCTGTAAAGAGCAATATTGCATAGGAACCTGGAATGTCAGGCCCATGAATCAAGGCAGATTGGAAGTGGTCAAACAGGAGATGGCAAGAGTGAACGTCAACATTCTAGGAATCAGTGAACTAAAATGGACTGGAATGGGTGAATTTAACTCAGATGACCATTATATCTACTACTGCGGGCAGGAATCCCTTAGAAGAAATGGAGTAGCCATCATGGTCAACAAAAGAGTCCAAAATGCAGTACTTGGATGCGATCTCAAAAGCGACAGAATGGTCTCTGTTGATTTCTAAGGCAAATCATTCAGTATCACAGTAGTCCAAGGCTATGCCCTGACCAGGAATGCTCAAGAAGCTGAAGTTGAGTGGTTCTATGAAAACCTACAAGACTTTTTAGAACTAACACCCAGAAAAGATGTCCTTTTCATTATAGGGGACTGGAATGCAAAAGCAGGAAGTCAAGAAACACCTGGAGTAACTGGCAAATCTGGCCTTGGAGTACGGAATGAAGCAGGGCAAAGGCTAATAGAGTTCTGCCAAGAGAATGCACTGGTCAGAGCAAACACCCTCTTCCAACAACACAAGATATGCGTCTACACATGGACATCACCAGATGGTCAACACCAAAATCTGATTATATTCTTTGCGGCCAGTGATGGAGAAGCTCCATATAGTCAGCAAAAATAAGACCGGAAGCTGACTGGCTCAGATCATGAGCTCCTTATTGCCAAATTGAGACTTAAATTGAAGAAAGTGGGGAAAACCACTAGACCATTCAGGTATGACCTAAGTCGAATCCCTTACAATTATACAGTGGAAGTGAGAAATAGATTTAAGGGATTAGATCTGATAGACAGGGTGCCTGATGAACTATGGACAGAGGTTCGTGATATTGTACAGGAGGCAGGGATCAAGACCATCCCCATGGAAAAGAAATTCAAAAAGCCAAAATGATTGTCTGAGGAGGCCTAACACATAGCTGAGAAACAAAGAGAAGCTAAAAGCAAAGGAGAAAAGGAAAGATATACCCATCTGAATGCAGAGTCCCAAAGAACAGCAAGGAGAGATAAGAAAGCCTTCCTCAACGATCAATGCAAAGAAATAGAGGAAAACAACAGAATGGGAAAGACTAGAGATCTCTTCAAGAAAATTAGAGATACCAAGGGAACATTTCATGCAAAGATGGGCTCTATGAAGGACAAAAATGGTAGAGACCTAACAGAAGCAGAAGATATTAAGAATAGGAGGCAAGAATACACAGAAAAACTGTACAAAAAAGATCATCATGACCCATATAACTATGATGCTGTGATCACTCACCTAGAGCCAGACATTCTGGAATGTGAAGTCAAGAGGGCCTTAGGAAGCATCACTACAAACAAAGCTAGTGGAGGTGATGGAATTCCAGTTGAGCTATTTCAAATCCTAAAAGATGATGCTGTGAAAGTGTTGCACTCAATATGGCAACACATTTCAAAAACTCAGCAGTGGCCACAGGACTGGAAAAGGTCAGTTTTCATTTCAATCCCAAAGAAAGGCAATGCCAAAGAATGCTCAAACTACCGCACAATTGCACTCATCTCACACACTAGCAAAGTAATGCTCAAAATTCTCCAAGCCAGGCTTCAACAGTGTGTGAACCATGAATTTACAGATACTCAACCTGGATTTAGAAAAGGCAGAGGAACCAGAGATCAAATTGCCAACATCCGCTGGATCATGGAAAAAGCAAGAGAGTTCCAGAAAAACGTCTATTTCTGCTTTATTGACTATGCCAAAGCCTTTGACTGTGTGGATCACAATAAACTGTGGAAAATTCTGAGAGAGATGGGAATCCCAGACCACCTGACCTGCCTCTTGAGAAATCTGTATGCAGGTCAGGAAGCAACAGTTAGAACTGGACATGAAACAACAGACTGGTTCCAAATAGGAAAAGGAGCACATCAAAGCTGTATGTTGTCACCCTGCTTATTTAACTTCTATGCAGAGTACATCATGTGAAACGCTGGGCTGGATGAAGCATAAGCTGGAATCAAGATTGCCGGGAGAAACTTCAATAACCTCAGATATGCAGATGACACCACCCTTATGGCAGAAAGTGAAGAGGAGCTAAAAAGCCTCTTGATGAAAGTGAAAGAGGAGAGTGAAAAAGTTGGTTTAAAGCTCAACATTCAGAAAACTAAGATCATGGCATCCGGTCCCATCACTTCATGGCAAATAGATGGGGAAACAGTGGAAACAGTGACAGACTTTATTTTTGGGCGGTTCTAAAATAACTGCAGGTGGCGACTGCAACCATGAAATTAAAAGACACTTGCTCCTTGAAGAACTAGCTATGAGTAACCTAGATAGCATATTGAAAAGCAGAGATATTACTTTGCCAACAAAGGTCCATCTAGTCAAAGCTGTGGTTTTTCCAGTAGTCATGTATGGATGTGGATAATCTCTCCAAGCCCGACAAGATTAACACATACACTGTGAAGGCACACCAGCTTCTGTTTGTTCTCTGGTGAGACTGCAGCTTTCTCTTCGAGATACACAGTCAAAACCCAAGAAGGACCCCAGGAGGCACCATGTTGATAATGACCAATTATTTGCACTCTTCTCCAATTCTTTTTTTTTTTTCAATGATAGACTGTGTGCTACCTACCCAAGCCACAGCCTGAAGGAAAATCCAAATTATCTAAAGTCACTATGTTACCCAAAGTGGGGTCCAGCGGCTTGCTGCTCAAGAGCTAATAAAAAGACCAGGCTGGTGAAAAGGAAAGCTTGCTCTATTTCAGATGCCAGCAACTGAGGGGGTGGTCCTGTCCAAAGGAAAATTGCCCCCCACCCAACCCCCCAGTAGACTGCAGCCCACCAGGCTCCTCCATCCATGGACGTCTCCAGGAAAGAATACTGGAGTGGGTTGCCGTTTCCTTCTCCAGGGGGTCTTCTCGACCCAGGGATCAAACCGGCATCTCCTGCATTTCAGGCAGATTCTTTACCATCTGAGCCACTGGGCAGGGGGAGAGGTCCCCACGCCTAGGTAGTCCTTGCTCTCCAGAACATCTCCATCACTGAGATGACGCCTGATGCGCGTGTCCCAAACATGAGCACACATCACCCGTCTTCCCCAAAAGTGATTAGTTTCTATCAGGCTGACTTGTTAAGCTCAGGATAAGCCAACCTTGTGACGTATGATATTATTTCATTAACAAATAACCAAATGGTCATTACTAACGCTGACCCTTCTAGGCAATCATTTTATTTACAGTTACGTATGTAATTAAAATATCACAAGTGTCTTCACATCGATGGGCTTCCCAGGTGGCAGAGTGGTAAGAACCCCATCTGCCAATCCAGGAGGTTCAGGAGCTGTGGGTTCGACCCCTGAGTCAGGAAGATCCCCCGCAGGAGGAAACGACAACTCATCCCAGTAGTCTTGCCTGGGAAACCCCATGGACAGAGGAGGGCTGCAGTCCATGGGGTCCCAGAGTCGGACATGACCTAATGATTGGGCATGTATATATAATTATTTTAAATAACATTTTGTTTTCTAATTGCATCCTTAAATTATATGTATGATATAATCGCATTTAACATTTATGCTTGATAATTTCATATATAGAATTGTACATTATATATAATTATAGTAATTACTCTTGTCCCTGTTTTACAGATAAGTGAACCAATGCTGGGGTTACAGAGCTTGGCTGGGGTCTCACGAGGACCAGGGAGCAGAGCCGGGTTTAGACCCGTCTTTCTCTGAATCCTCTTCTTTGCAGGGAAAGAGCATTCACGGAGTTCATGGTTCCACGAGCAGACCTCAAGTTTTCATCTCTGTGTTTTTGCTTCTGAGGGTGTGTACTGCAGAAGAATAAAAGAATTCTCAAAAAAAGAGATGAAGAGGTCATGGGGTGTGGCTCAGTTTCTGCTGAGGGCAGTGTTGACTGTGTCTTCATCAGCAGGTGGCATCCTTTGCTGACCTGAGCCGTCAGCCCCACTGCCCCTGCCTGTGCGGTCTGGGCCTCGAGCTGGAGTCAAATCTGGAACCCAGGCCTCCTGGCAACCAGGAGCGCTCAGGCCATCAGCTCCCGCCTCGCTCCCCTTCCTTGCCCTCTGTGACCCGTCTCTGTTCTCCCAGAGGCTCAGGGCTCCCCACCCCCGTGGTCAATGATTCTTCTGTTGCCTGAAAAACAATTTGTAAATGCGTAAATTTACATCAAAGTGTGTATTTGTACATAAAATAAAATATTTTTCTAGAAAAAAAGAGCACATATTTCTATCTGAACAGGATTACCTAGAGAGGTTGCAGGATTTCTTTTCCAAAAGGAGCATCAATCTAGCTGCTAGCAAGACCCTTCTTGACTTCAGCATCTGGAAGAATGTGAATGGCGGTGTTCCTTGGGTGGGAGCTCCGGGGCCCCCCATCAATACCCCCCGGGCCCAAGGAAGACTCCCCCTGTCACTCGCTATTTCTCTTGGAGGTGGGTGGGTGTGGGTAGAGGGCCCTGTGCATTCGTCTCAAACCATTAGGCTGTTTTGCTTATTTGTTTTTTTAATTTATTTTGTTTATTTGTAAATTTGTTTCCAAATTTACACAAGGATTTGTGACTGTCTGGCAACTTAGTATTTATGAAGTTTTTCTAATCCCTAAAGAAAAAAATACCATATAACCCAGAAGATTCCTAGCCGCCTGAAATAACAACCTTGTGTCTCTCTCTCCTTCAGAACCTGCCAAGAAACTCCCATTTCAATCAAATTCTATGACTATGAGAGAACTGCAGAGAAAAGCCACGGACTTCTCCACTCTTTGCCCCTGCAATCCACCACTGGTTCCCAAACAAACATGTCTTTTTGCCTCCGGTGTTCAGAACTTGCAAACTTGGAGCACGATCTGTCCACATCTTTCCATCTGGACGCCGGCTCCTCCACCACCCTGCAGCGTCTTCGGCCAGACTGCGGGAAGGACAGCTCCCTGCTGCCTCCTGTCTCCTCCTGGAGACAGGGGGACCCAGGCACTCTGCGAGCAGGGAGCTGGCGGCAGGGCGGAGGCTGCGCCTCTGCCTCTGAGTGGTTAGGAGCACACAGGGATGGAACCAGGCCTGGCACTCGCCCAGAACTAGGACAGCCCCCGGAAGCTATGACAGGGTGGAACAGGCCGAAGGAATAGGGGGTAGGAACAGCCGAAACAACGCCTCAAGGGAAGCGCCAACTCTGCCTGATGTCAGAACGCATCGTAGGGACTCCCCTGGTGATCCGCTGGTGAAGAAGCCGCCTGCCGACACGGGGGAGCCAGGAAGACCCCACATTCCACAGAGAAGCTAAGCCCGGGTGACACAAGTACTGAGTCTGTGCTCTAGAGCCTGGGAGCCACAGCGGCTGAAACGGTGTCCCTCGGCCTGTGCTCCGCAGCGGGAGAAATCACCGCAAGGAGAGAGGGCCCTGCTCGCTGCACCTGGAGAAAGTCCCAGCGCAGCATCGAAGACCCAGCACAGATGGAATAGACCTTTCTAAAATAATAACAAAAAATAAATACAACTAAAAATAAATAATAAGTGCACGTGTAGGAGACAAGCTTATTCACTTCAGTCACTCAGTCGTGTCCGACTCTTTGCGGGCCCATGGACTGCAGCACGCCAGGCCTCCCTTGTCCATCACCAACTCCCAGAGTTTACTCAAACTCATGTCCTTGGAGTCAGTGACGCCATCCAACCATCTCATCCTCTGTCGTCCTCTTCTCCTCCTGCCTTCAGTCTTTCCCAGGATCAGGGTCTTTTCAAATGAGTCAGTTCTTCACATCAGGTGGCCAAAGTATTGGAGCTTTAGCTTCAGCATCAGTCCATCCAATGAATATTCAGGACCGATTTCCTTTAGGATGGACTGGTTTGATCTCCTTGCAGTCCAAGGGACTCTCAAGACTCTTCTCCAACACCACAGTCCAAACCCACAAATTCTTCAGTGCTCAGCTTTCTTTGCACCCCTGTACCTCACCAGGGGCACCCAGGGGAAGGCACAGTGATGATTTCTAGTTTTTTTGGAGGAATTAGAAGCGACCTCAAGACTTACTCTACGCCCTTTATAACCATATGTCATGACTGGAACATAATTCCTACTATGCACTGTGTGTCCAACTCTGTGACCCCGTGGACTGCAGCACACCATGCTTTCCTGTCCTTCACTGTCTCCGTGAGTTTGCTAAACTCACATCCATCGAGTCGGTGATGCTATCCAACCATCTCATCCTCTGTCAGCCCCTTCTCTCCTGCCTTCAGTCTTCCCCAGCATCAGGGTCTTTTCCAGTGAGTCAGTTCTACGCATCAGCTGGCCAAAGTATTGGAGCTTCAGCTTCAGCATCAGTCCTTCCAGTGAATATTCAGAGTTGATTTCCTTTAAGATGGACTGGTTTGATCTCTTTGCTGTCCAAGGGACTCTCAAGAGTCTTCTCCAGCACCACAGCTCAAAAGCATCAATTCTTTGGTGCTCAGCCTTCTTTGGGGCCCAACTCCCACATCTGTACTTGACTATCGGGAAAACCATTGTGCAGGTATAGGTGTAGTCATTCCCAACTAACGCTTGTGTAGTCTTAAAGTCTTGCGTGTTTTTGAACAATACTTCTATGTGTACATATCTGGACCCTTCTCCAACCATCATGGTTGAGAATCTAAAGTCCAGAGCCAGCAAAATCAGGAAGAGGGCCCCCACTGAGAATCGTTAACACTTCCTACTCCTGCTGAGAACGGCACATTTCTCCAAGGCAGGTGACAAGTCTGAGGCAAAGATGTGACCACACACTGGTAGGGAGTAGCACCAATGTCAGGAAAGGGCTCGGGGCCTTGAGGGTCAAAGAGTGAAAGGTCAAGAGGAGCCACCTCACCCGCCTCCGGGTCAGGCTTTCAGAGCCCTGGGATGCGATATTCTTTCCGAGTTGGCCTGGGCGCTGGCCCCGGAGACCTCTCATCCCAGAGCAGAGATTAGTTAAACGACACAGAAGCAAAAGCACCAATTATGATTCCAAAGAGTGCAATAAGCCCCACAGGACTGTTCAGGCGCTTTTCTGATGGCTTTTTTGTCTCTGCCTATGTTGCTGTTTATCTGTAATAAACATTACTCTTGTGACAAAGACATTGGAGTTTTACTTATTTTACTTATATCCTTCCAAAGCTACCTTCAGACACTCTTTTCTTTCCTTTTTTTTTTTTTTTTTTTTGTGCAAACTTTGCTGACGTTACTAATCCATTTAGTCTGTCTTCCTGGAGTGGTTTTCAGATTTTCAGAGAAAGCGCTTTCATTGCCTTCTGCTCCAAGGCTGTTAGTGCTCACGAGCTTGTGTGTTCAGTCATGGCCGACTTTCTGCAGCCCCGTGGCCTGTAGCCCACCAGACTCCTCTGTCCATGGGATTGCCCAGGTGAGAATACTGGAGGGGGTTGCCATGTCCTCCTCCCGGGCATCTTCCCAACCCAGGGATCGAACCCCAGTCTCTTGCATTGGCAGGTGGATTCTTTATCCTTAGAACCACCCCGGAAGCCCGAGGCTCTCAGTACAGTATTTGAAGTGTTATTTACATCAAAATCACAAACTGGTTGGCCCTCCCTTCTTGGGCTGGTTCGCCCCTGGCCTCCTCCATGGGGAGCTGGTGGTTTCCCGACTAGAATTCTCTGGGTGCAGTACATCAGTGCTGGGGGAGGGGTGGGGGGTTGGGGGAGAGGGGTGCAGGGGCACAGCCACAGGCCAGCCAGGACGGGACACGGTTGTCTGCGCTCCTTTCCCTGTTCCTGGTGCTTTAAATTCCACTTTTACCCCGAGGAAGGACCCCTGCTTTCCAGCACACGATATGATTATTTCACAAAGCCCCGTGGACTCCAGAGAGCTGCAATTCAGGAGCAGGAGATTCCTGTTGAGATAATTGGAAGGTGGTGGCGGAGACCTGGGAGCTCAATACTTTGTAGACCGTTTATCCGCACAGTTTCCTCTTCAAACGTATGTCCCCTGCTGAGAGCACTTCATTTCCGGAGGACAATGAGCAGTTTCAGGGGTGGAAGCATGACTTGGATCCACCTGAGATTTCCATACACTGTTGTTGGTCAGCCCTGCGGCCCAGTGTCACCTGCTCACGGCCCGACTCAGCGAGTCCTACCCCTCCGGGGCTCCACTGGGAGCAGTCACCGTGGAACCCAAAGCCCCTTCCTTTTCTGCTCTCTGTGCCGGGAGGGCACGGAGGAGACTTCTGGGCTCCGCTGCGTCTCTGCCTCTGCTAACTGCTCGCGTCACCCTGCGCTGTCACGCAGGGTTTCTCCTGCCTCCCAGGGCCACATGAGCACACGCTCAGCCCTTCCGCGGCCTTCCTGGAGCCCTGGTTCCGAGGATGCCCGCGCCTGCAGTCTCCAGGTGTTTCACTGTGTGGTCACTGCCTTTCTGCTGTCCCCTCTCACCAGCTGAAGGCGACAGCTCTGCCACCCTATCCAGAGCCTGGCATTTCATAGTGTCTCTCAGTCGTGTCCAACTCTTTGTGACGCCATGGACTGTATCCCCCCAGGCTCCTCTGTCCCTGGGGTTTTCCCAGGCGAGGCTACTGGAGTGGGTAGCCATTCCCTTCTCCAGGAGATCTTCCTGGCCCAGGGATCAACCCTGGTCTCCCGTATTGCGGGGAGATTCTTTACTGTCTGAGTCACCAGGGCATTTCATAGGCCTCAGTAAATATAACTGGCATTTAGAGAGCAGTCTGATGTTCTCTTTCTCTCTTTTGCTCCAGTTATCACAACTGGATAATGGGGTGAAGGGCAGATTTTAGTAAGTCTGGTTCTCCTAGGTGGTCAGAGCTTTTAGCAAGAGCAGGTCTCACAAAATGTTCTTCCCTTTATGCAGCTGCTCTCTATGGTGAATTCCTGCAGGAGGTGTTTTTCTCAAGGACTGGATTGGAGGACATTTGAGTAGCACCACCCGAGGTCACTCCCAGGACCATCCCTTCGTGGCAAGCCCAAGTTTCTAGACTCAGAAGCCTCATGAATGTGCTATGTGGGCAGGGAGCTCCCCTGCATGGGGCTCAATGCTTATCTCGGGCCAGATCCCTTCACCCAGTGAACACAGAGATGCAGGGGACAAAGGAGAGAAACCCAAGCACTTACGGCTTGCTGGATGCCAGAGCTGGATGAATCAGACTCAGTTGGTGTGCTGAGAACCTCGACGTTTGCTGCAGCCAAATCTCTATGCAGATGTGCCCTAGCATCACCATGGAAACATCTCTTCAACAGCAAATAATGAGATGGTGATGAAAGAGATGGGATACAAGGACCTGAAGCAGAAGAGCAGTGCCGGCAGCTGAAGGAGGAGGCAAGAGGAAGGCCCAAAGAGCAGAAGCCAGTTACATTAGAATCAAGTACTATAGGTTTAAGGGTATTGGAGGCCCATCCCAGTTGACTGCTGTGAACATCAGTAAGGGGAAAAAGAAAAAAAAATGCAGTCGCTCAGTTGTGTCTACTCTTTGCGACCCCACAGACTGTAGCCCACCAGGCTCCTCCGTCCATGGGATTCTCCAGGCAAGAATAGTGGAGTGGGTGGCCATTTCCTTCTCCAGGGGATCTTCCTGACCCAGGGATCAAACCCAGGTCTCCTGCATTGCAGGTGGATTCTTTACCGTCTGAGCCACCAGGCATTTAACAAGGGGAAAGTTCATGAAAATGGGGTCTGGAGGCCAGAGAGGGAGCTCTCAATCACCTAACCCTCCTTGTCAATACAGATCCCACTGGGAAGAGAGGTACCTTGCCCCGCAAGCAGCAAGTGGCACTGCTTTACTACCCAGCCGGAAGGAAGGTTTTCTCCTCGCCTGGCAACAGCTCAGCCAATGACGCACTGTCCCAACGCAGCCAATGAAAAGCCATACTTAGAACTCTCGGCTTCCTCCAATGGACTCTTTACTAACAACAGCGCCTCCTAACTCCTCTTCTCTTCTATAAACGTTTTCCTCTGGATTTTCCTGGTGGTCCAGTGGTTAAGACTCTGTGCTTCCAATGCAAGGGGTGTGGGTTCCATTCCTGGACAGGGAACTAAGATCCCACACGTTGAACCGCGTGACCAAAAAAGTAAATGAAATATGAAAACCATTTAGAAGCTTCCTCTTTTTGCATTATCAGACTTGCAGGCGGCTTGCCCCAGTTGCATACCCCAAATTGTAGTTCTTCCCTGCACCTGTATCAAGTTGTTTTGCTGGTAAAAATAACTGACTTTGATTGTTTTAGGTTGACACTGATGTGATGCCTAACAGAGTTATGATTTCCAAACTTTACCCTCCTGACTTGCTGCAATGCTCAGGCCTCAGACGGTCCACAGTGGCTGAACAATGAGAGCCAACTGATTTGGGTTCTTCTGGTCCTACTTCTTGGCTTGCTCGGCGCACAGTAACAGCTCTAGGAGAGCAGCACAGGCCTTCTTGTCAGACTGAAACCTACGGATCTTGGCATCACTTACAAAGCGTTTTTCCCTCCTAGGATATTTCCCCAAATTAGGGGCATCTCCTGTAGTTTCTTGCTTGGGAGGAGATACTACTCCTAACTAGTGCTCAAGGTACCCATCATGTTTCCCCCTCTGGGGGAGGGGTAGATATCTCACTACCAGCATCTTTGGTTATAAAACTGTCTCAACACCTAGATTTTGAGTTCCTGGAAAGGAGGTCCCCAATATTATTTATCTTTGATTTCTCAGTATCTTGCACGTGGTGCGTGTATAGTTAGGTAGAAGCTCATATGTATTTATTAAGTGGTTTCAGAGACTATCTATGTGTAATCAGAGTGGTTTATCAAAAAGTTTGCCACTGTGGTCAAAGCAACTAGCAGAGCTCAGAGATGGACGTTTCTATTGCGGTCTGGGATGATCTCTGAGAATCTTGAAATACAGCTGGCCACGTGCTCTTGTCCCTGCCTCCTCCGACAGTTTATTTCCAAATATTCTTGATTGCCTGCGTGACAAAGAACTAGTTATTAGGTTGGGGAGTTAGTTTTAAGGATGCATGCCTATTTAAAACCACAGATGAAAGCATCTAAACGGTAAGAGAGCTGTTGTAATATCTCTACCAGTCACCGTTCCTGTTAGCAGTGGATCCGGGTGCGTCTTTGGGGCTGCACCTTAAACCTGGGTCCCTCTGAACCGTGGGTGTGTTCTAGGTGGACCAGGGGCCCCGTCTGCATGACCTCCGTCCGTGCTGTCGCAGCTCCCTCCCTGGGCTTTCTGAGTCTCCTTGCGTCTTCGAAGACTGCACTAGTGCGGTTTTTTCTCATGAAGATGATGAGGAATCACGTTCTGTAGCAACAGCCCCAGCATTTTTGGTATCGGGGACCAGTTTTGTGGAAGACAGTTTTTCCATGGACCAGGGTAGGGGATGGTTTCCAGATGGTTCAAGAAGATTCCATTGCGCATGCCACTTCTCCTATTATTACTGCATCAGCTTCACCTCAGATCAGCAGGCGTTAGGGCCTGAAGGTGGGGACCCTGCTCCATAGAGTGACTGTGACACCTTGTGGACTTGGCTAGGACTGCACCCCAGCCTTTGCTCTGAATAACAGCCCCACCTGCCTCGCCTTGGGGTGGCCCAGGCCTCAGTCTCCTCCAGCGTCCCCTTCCCATCTTCCCTCCTGGAAAAGCAAGTGTTTTGGACCACGAGCAAGCGAAGTTGGCACGCTTGATTCCAGGTGATAAGGTGACCCTGTTAGTTTGCTTCTAGCTTGGGTTGAGTGTGCAGGGTTGTACGGGCAGGGAGTGTGTCAGCTTCCCCGGGGGCTGGGGCCACTCCCGCCCAACTCCAAGTCCTTCGGTGACTTCTTCACACAGAAGCAATGAGCCTTGATGGTTCACGTTTGGCAAAAACACTTGTCTCCCTCAGAGACAGATTTCCACGGAAACCAAACCCAGAGGGAGCATTCTCGAGAGGCAGTGTGTCAAGCAGAGTGTGGTAAAAACCACACGAGGCGGAGGAGATGTTTGTCTCAGGATTGCTCTAGAAATGTGAACAAAATACAGAGGCAGCGGAAAAGCATGTTAACATTTAAAATATTTCTATTTAGTGGAAGTGAAAGACCCTCGAAATGTTGGAGGGCCGTACATAGAGTGTGTGCAAGGCATGAGGCAAAGTGCTGGGAGCGGTCAGGTGTCAGATGTGAACCCATCTCAGGGCTTCGCACCCCGATGCACGCAGATGATGGCCCCAGAGAAGAGCGTAGTGAAGTGCACAAGAGCTGGAGCGCGTCATGGGGTACAAAAGCTCGTAGCACTCTCACTTCAGGGCCAATCAAATGGCCCTAGGAGGCCAATCTGTTCTCACCCGGCTGCTCTATGATGTATTAAAATAAGCAGCGAGAAGAACAAAGCCACTCCAGGGTGAATGAAAGGAACTCAGTCTATCACCCTGGTTCTCAGCTCCGTCCAAAGAGAAGTTCTAAAGCAGGCATGGGAGGTGGTAAGGCGCGGTTTTATAGTGTTGGCGACAGTCCAAGAGAAAGTTGGATGACTTGGGAGAGTCGACTGTGGTTACAACGTGGGCTGCATGTGGGGGTCACTTGGGGAGTTTTTAAAAGCATTGCTGCCTGCCTCACCCCAGAGACTCCGACTCACTTGGTTTAGGGAAGGGGGAGGAGCCTGTGCACTGGGATTTATGGATTTCCCCCAAATGATTGTAAAGTGCAGCCCAGTTCCAGAACCACTGGGAAATCCTGTTCCCAGCACCCTCCCACTCCAGGTTCTGCGACACACCCCCACACAAACACACAGACACACAGACATACACACTCTCGCCTCTGCTCTTGCAATTCTCAGCTTTGCATAAAACGGATTAAATATTAAATGGAGGGAGTGAGAGATTACAGAATATGCTACTGAAGACAGTGATGTCAGTTTATTTTGGAAAATTCGGAAAAATGCCGAAGTCTCTCAATCCCACCACCCAAAGATAATCATGATTAACATTTTGGATTTTTACCCTATTTTTTTTTTCTAACTGGATGTATGTGTATTTCTTACAGTGTTTGGTGGGCATTTTCCTTTTCCATTTGGTAACCGTGGAAAGCATGGTTTAGAAACGATAGATGGTACTTTGTTATAGAGATGCACCATAATTTACTGAAATTTTAATTGGCATTTGTTTCCCAACCTTCTTACTATTTTAAATAGCATTGCAATAAAGATGATTGTATGTGAAACTTCATGGATCTCTGAATACTTTTCCTTTAGGATTAATCCCTAGAAGTGAAATCTTTGAACTGAAACATATCTATATTTTTAAAGCTTTTGATAAACATGACTAAATTTTTCTGTAAGAATTGTGCACCAATTTGCTATTATATCACGAGTGCATAAAACTCAAAATTTCTTCATGCTGCTGTTGAAAAAAAAGTTCTTGACAGTTTGATAAACCACAAAGGTATTTTGCTATTGATTGAATTTGCACTTGGGTTATTGCTAGGACGGCTCAATAGCGTGTCGTGTACATAATAGCCAAGAACATTTCATTTTCTGCTGCTTCCCAGCACGTTACCGTGAGTGGGAAGGGCTTATTCTTCTCAGGTTCCACGTGCCAACTCTTGAAGGAGTTGTAGAACTGCAATTTCTGTCATTGTCAAAATGGTTTGTCAAGACAATACTTTTAGAAAGCACACATTTTACGGAGTTGGATTTTATATGGATGCTTAGCATGTTATTTTTAAATGACAAGATTATTTAAAATATTGTTAAATAATGAACGGTCAGCAAATTCTGCCTCACTCCTGCTGATAATAATAACAGCCGTAATTCAGTGTACACTTACTAAGCACTTTGCCAACAGCGCTTCATTGCACACAGCCTCGTGAAGTCGGCGCTCGTCTCTGTGTTTCCATGACTGAGTGAGCCTCAGATATCCCAGGCATGTTGGCCGAGGTCACAGAGCTGTGGAGGCAGAGCCGAAGCTCTCTGTGACGCTGGCTTTAAAATCTGCCTTCTGAAGCAGCATGCTGTTTCCTCTGGGGCAAAACGAGGACTTTAGCCAAGGACACAGCATTTCAGATAGTTCTGGCAAAGTGCTCCAGAAGGCAGGGGAAGGATCAATGTTGTACAAGACTCTGGTGAAGAGGGGGTGGGTGCAGGCGAGCACACATTTTGGCAGAAGGTTGCTGCTGGTCCCAGGAACAGGGGTCTCCATCAATGATCTTAGTGCTTTTCTAGATATGAGGAGATGCAAGAAACTGGGCTCGTAAGAGCCTCTCCTGAAACATACAACTATCTGAAGGCTTGTTCTGCCAGTTTTCCCTGGAGCACAGGGTGCCTCGTTCCTGATCTCTGCCTTGAACTCGTTTCCAGGGGTGTCGAAGGTCAGTGGTGACCTAATCATTGTGACCTAATCCTTGCAGAGGCCGAGGGCGAGTGCCAGTTTTCAGGGACTTTTCCCCGTTCTGTGGTTCGTAACCCTGCTGCACATTACGATCAGAGGAGAACTTTTAAAAAGTAGTGAAGCCGAGTCATGCAGTCCAGACAAGTTGTATCAGAAATTTCGAGGGTGGCGCCCAGTGATTTCTATGTGATAAATAAAGGCTTCCTGAGTCGTCACGAGCGGCCAGGGCTGAGGGCCATTGCTAGTAAGTATCATGCAATGTGGCTGAGCAAACAGCCGTCATCTCTCAGGTTCAAGGCCTCAGTGTTCCGTGCTCTTCATATCCCAGCCTGTGTTTTGGAGCAAACGCATTTCTCTGAACTTAATTCAACATTCTTATTACTAATCCCTCCAGTGCCCCAGCCCCCCAACACCCCGCCTCTCTGTCTCTCTCACTGTCTCTCTCTCACACAGTCACACATTAGCCCAGAATCTTGGTTCATACAAGCAGTAGTGGGATGCCAGGCTCAAATTAGGGTGTGTTCTCTGGATGCCAAGGTCAAATACAGAGGTAAAACATTACTCATCCAAAGGCTTCAGGAGAGATCAAGCGAAGAAAGATGATTTGAAAGGCAAACCTTAGGAGAGACTGAATCAAAAGTTTGCCTGAGGGCTTCCCTGGTGGCTTAGTGGTAAAGAATCTGCCTGCCAATGCAGGGGACACAGCTTCGATCCCTGTTCCAGGAAGATCCCATGTGCCTCGGAGCAACTAAACCCGTGCGCCACAGCTCCTGAAGCCAGTGCTCTAGAGTCTGAGAGCCACAGCTGCTGAGCCCGAGTGCTGAAGGACTGAGGCCCAAGCACCCTCCGGCCCAATGCTTGGCAGCAAGAGCAGCCACCGCGAAGAGAAGCCAGTGCATCACAGCTGGAGAGCAGACCCCTGACAGTGACGTGAGAAAGCCGGGCAGCAGCAAAGACCCAGCACAGCCAAAAAAATAAAAATAAATGCATAAAATAATATAAAAAAAGTTTGCCTGAGCGTCTTCCACCCAAAGAAGCAAGACAGAAAAATACCCTGCTGATGAGGTACCGGGGATGGGGAACAGATGGTCTGGAAGCAGGGTGTTTAGGGACCACTGGGGATGCTGGTTCTGAGAGAAAGGGAACCATCCCTGCAGAGGGCACTACCTCCTGGCTCAGAGATGTGTTTTCTTCGCTTTTCCTTAACATTAAGGGGGGCGGGGGGGCGGGGAAGGAATCAAAGTTGAAACTAGGAGATTGCACACACACATTGAGTTTCCAGCTTAAAAAACACCAGAAGCTTTGGCAACACCAGGCCTCTGTTCCCACATGGTCACAGGGAGAGGCCTTGGGTAGCAATTTCCCACTGCCAAGGGAAGAGGGGTTCTCCAGCCCGCCGCAGTCCCCACAGGGCTCAGAACGTCTGTTTAGGTGAAGTGACTACCAGTACCAACATTGTTAGCATTCGTGGCCTCTGATGGAAGATTCCAAACCAGCCTGGACACAAAGCAGTCTCTGAGCGCCAAGTTTTCATTTGTTGGTTTTTATAGCAGCCTTTGCTTGGCTCCAAACATCCCTACAAGATGTTATGGCTGCAGACCTACAGTTTCTCTCCTTCCCTGACAAGCTGTGTGGTCAGCATGCAGTGTCAGGGCCCGTTCTGGCTCGGGGTCTGAGCAGGGGAGAGACCCCCACTGTGAGCATCATGGCACTTCCCCGGGAACATCATAGCGGCCCCGACTCGTCCAGAGGCAGACAGCCCAGCGTGCGTGGGCACACCTCCCGAGGCTGCCCCAAGGCCAAAATTCTTAGAAAAAGTCAAACGAACTAACTGTTCCTGCCAAGGATACGGTGTGTTTTTTTTTCCCCTTCTGAGTTGGCCTGACCTGTTTTCTTAAAGATCTATTTCTGTATTTTTCTTGAAAGACATGACCATCAAGTTCTTTAAATTTCACTGGTTAAGGGGAAAGTCTGAATGCTCTGAACCCTGTGCGCCTTCCGGTAGAGCTTTGAAGATGTTATGATAGCAAAGGAAGGCAGTTCAGAGGTTTCCATAAAGATCCTTCCTTCTGCGGAGCAAGACAGCCCTGGGGTCTCTATGCTTGTTGTAGAAATCAGTCATTTTAAACAAACACACCAATAAGTACAGAAATGCCAGAGCAACTTGTTGCAATATGTAGGTGAAAGGGCTAAATTCTTACAGCTACACACCTAAAGCTTATTTTATTCGTTGTCCTGTATATTCTAAGTCTTGAGAAAAACTATCCCCACATTGGGTAAGTAAAAGGATGACCATGTCCTTTTATCATCATTTTCAAGCATCGTCTAAAGGGAGTCATTCCCTGTCTCACTTACTTTCTACGACGGGTTAGGTGTTAGAAGCACTTCCCAGGTGGCTCAGTGGTAGAGAATCTGCCTGCAGTACAGGAGACATGGGTTTGATTCCTGGGTTGGGAAATCCCTGGGACGGGAATGGCAACCCACCCCAGTATTCTTCTCTGGGAAATCCCATGGACAGAGGAGCCTGGCAGGCTACAGTCCACGGGGTCACAAAAGAACTGGACAGGACTTAGTGACTAAACAGCAACAACAACGACAGGTGTTAGAAATTAAATGCTGACATGGAGATTTACAAGCTGGAGATGATTTTGTGTGTCCAGGAGGGATACATTTTATTTTCTTCTTTAGAAATGACGGTGACAGAAGTTTTGGTTTCATTGCCCTGCAGATAGAAAATCTGTTTTACGTGCTCGCTTCGGCAGCACATATACTAAAATTGGAACGATACAGAGAAGATTAGCATGGCCCCTGCGCAAGGATGACACGCAAATTCGTGAAGCATTCCATATTTTTGGTACCACTTCACACCAGTCAGAATGCCTGCGATCCAAAAATCTGCAAGCAATAAATGCTGGAGAGGGTGTGGAGAGAAGGGAACCCTCCTACACTGTTGGTGGGAATGCAAACGAGTACAGCCACTATGGAGAACAGTGTGGAGATTCCTTAAAAAATTGCAAATAGAA
>NW_024070195.1:2205318-2212281 GCF_014754425.2 Oryx dammah
GAGATGGATGAAACTAGAGCCGATTATACAGAGTGAAGTAAGCCAGAAAGAAAAACACCAATACAGTATACTAACACATATATATGGAATTTAGAAAGATGGCAACGATGACTCTGTATGCAGGACAGCAAAAAAGACACAGATGTGTATAGCGGACTTTTGGACTCAGTGGGAGAGGGAGAGGGTGAGATGATTTGGGAGAATGGCATTGAAACATGTATAATATCATGTAAGAATCGAATTGCCAGTCTATGTCCGATGCAGGATACGGCACGCTTGGGGCTGGTACCCGGGGATCCCCCCCCCCCCTGTTGTGGGGAGGGGGGTGGGGGTGGGTGATGTTTGGGAACGCATGTACACCCATGGTGGATTCATGTCAATGTATGGCAAAACCAATACAGAATTGTAAAGTAAAATAAAAAATAAATTAAAAGAAAAAAGAAAATCTGTTTTATGTCTAACTTGACAATCTTATTACAGCATTATATCACTTAGGACTCAGTCTTTCCAGCTTTGAATGAGCTTTGCAATTCTGCCAGTTTTTTTATTAATGAATAAAGCAAATTTTGGAAGCATGTTCTTTCTATATTAGTATAAAGCAGTCTTGTTTTTAACTTAAACAAATGATACTGTGGCACTAGTCTTATCCTCCAGAAGAGTTTTCTCCGGCCTGATCTCCTGTTCACGGTGCAGAGCTTCTTGCTAGCTTGCTGAGGCTGCATCGGCTGAACTTTTTAAGTGCTCCTGGGCTTAATGTAGTTAATGCATGTGTGTGCCTGTGCTATCAGTCGTGTCCGACTCTTTGCGACCCCATGGACTGTAGCCCGCCAGGCTCCTCTGTCTATGGAGATTCTCCAGGCAAGAACACTGGAGTGGGTTGCCATGCCCTCCTTCAGGGGATCTTCCCGACTCAGGGATCGAACCCACAGCTCTTACGTCTGCTGCATTCGCAGGCAGGTTCTTTACCACTAGCGCCGCCTATATGCAGTCAACGCTTGGTTGAGGAAGAGAGGACTGACTGATGAGCTTCCGTCTAGGTTGGGGGTCCACAGCCTCTGTGATCTAACACCTGATGATCTGAGGAGGAGCTGGTGCAGTCATAATAGAAATCAAGTACACAGTAGACGTCCGGTGCTTGAAGCATTCTGAAGCCATCCTCTGCTCCCTGGGCTCGTGGAAAAATTGTCTCCCAAGAAACTGGACCCTGGTGCCAAAAGTTGGTGACCGCTGGTTTAGGGGAAGAAAAGCTGCATGAGGGCATTCACGGATACAGCCAACACCATTTCCTACTGTCCCCGCTCTCGTCACCATCGGGACCTCCGTTTCCGATGCAGTCTTTTCAGGTTAGTCCTTGCGGTGGAAGCAGAGTATTTGCTACAGTTGACACACGAGTCTCTCGGAGGCTCTTTTTTATCTTCTCTACCCCATTTCCATGTGTCCTGACATCTGCAAGGCGGAGGCTCAGAGGCCACCTGGCTAAGCCGCGAGGGAGGGTCAACAGGCTCCTAAAAATGACGCTCCTGAAGAGCTCGGGATAGTCAAAGTCTTATTTCAAATGCGTTGGGAGGTTGGCTTTACTGCACAGAGAATGAATTACTTACTAATTGTAACGAATAACTGTGTGGTGGTGGTGGTTTTGTCGCTAAGTTGTGTCTGATTCTTGTGACCCCATGGGGGTCCCGCCAGGCTCCTCTGTCCATGGGATTCTCCAGGCAAGAATACTGGAGTGGATTGCTATTTCCTTCTCCAGGGGATCTTCCCAACCCAGGAATCGAACCCAGGTCTCCGGCATTGCAGGAAGATTCTTTACCAACTTAGCTAGTCCTGTAACTCTATTTGAAGATGGTGCTAGGGTCTGTTTAAAAGTTTTTACATGCACTGTTCATGGAAAATACATTCTTTTCCAAATATCGGGATAGGTTTGGAAACTTACATGTAATGAATCATCTATGAAATGATACAGCAAACAGAGAAATGCTTTGCAAACTGTATAGTGTTTTATTTTGCCATGAATGTTACTTATTATCAGTACAGTAATTCAGTGTAATCTGAACGTCCCCAAGTCTGCAGATAACTGAGAGGCAACCATTCTCTTGCTGACCGAATAGAATAACTCAAGTCCCCACCCCACATTTGGTTTCAGTAAGTTCAGTTCAGTCGCTCAGGTGTCCGACTCTTTGCGACCCCATGAATTGCAGCATGCCAGTTCAGTCCCCTCCTGAGTGTTTCTGAGGGTTCCCAGCGAACGCGTATCAGCTGTGGTCTCCGGGCATCAGCTTGTCCTGGCCACGCTGGCAGCCGGGTTCTCTCCCTGGCTCCTCCCAACACCTCTTTACTGCCTCCAGGCTTCCTGTGGACAATCACCTTGCCAGCACCATCCTAGCCTTTCCTTTGCTTCCTAAGAAAGTGCCAAAATAAACCAGACCCTAATTAACAGCTAAGAAACATTTGCTGAAACCACTGGTGCTTACTGCTGCTGCTAAGTCGCTTCAGGTGTATCCGACTCTTTGCGACCCCATAGATGGCAGCCCACCAGGCTCCACCGTCCCTGGGATTCTCCAGGCAAGAACAGTGGAGTGGGTTGCCATTTCCTTGGTTTCTAGAGAGGAGTTAAGATGCAAATTAGGAAACAACTCAAAATACTCCTCAGGCCCTGCCTCTCAGCACATTTCTGGGGTCCACTTACAGCCAGGGGCCTTTTCATGCCCTCTGTTGACCTTTTTCCAGGAGCTGAAAGGTATTCATAAGTAGATCATTATCCACTTCACAGGGACTAGCCTTTCATATTACGATACACAGAACTTCCGT
Organism: Oryx dammah; assembly: GCF_014754425.2. NCBI lineage: Eukaryota > Metazoa > Chordata > Mammalia > Artiodactyla > Bovidae > Oryx > Oryx dammah. The sequence goes on from NW_024070195.1 coordinate 2,208,127, forward strand.
TTTCTCTTACCTTAATTCCCCTGCAGCCAGCACCTTGGGTCTTCTGTTCATAACCAATAACTCCCCGAAGACTTGCTTCTCTAGACAAAGGACTTGCTCCCCCTTTGGGGGGCACCCCCTCATCCTCCTGCAACGAACGTGGAGGTGGCTCCAGCTATGCTTCTGTCTCCACTAACATCAGCTGGACGGAGAAAGTAAGGTCAAGGTTAGCTTGACTTTTAGAGAAGGCAATGGCACCCCACTCCAGTGCTCTTGCCTGGAAAATCCCATGGACGGAGGAGCCTGGTGGGCTGCAGTCCATGGGGTTGCGAAGAGTCGGACACGACTGAGTGACTTCACATTCCCTTTTCACTTTCACGCATTGGAGAAGGAAATGGCAACCCACTCCAGTGTTCCTGCCTGGAGACTCCCAGGGACGGGGGAGCTGATGGGCTGCCGTCTATGGGGTCGCACAGAGTCGGACACGACTGAAGCCACGCAGCAGCAGCAGCAGCAGCAGCTAGACTTTGAGCCACCTTCTAGAATACCTGATTGGACTTCTGTATATTAACCAGGTATGAAATAACCTTGCTAAATTCAACCATTGATTCTGAGAGTTTGTGGATGGTTTTGAGCATTTTATGTACACAGCCATTATTTTACCTTTGAAAAAAATTTTTACAGAAAGTTTATATCTTTTATTTTTCTGGCCACTTTACAGAGACTAATGCAACCAATGCAGCCGAAAGAAGCAATGATTGTGGCCGTTCTTGTCCGGTTCAGTCTGAAGGTCGGGGAAAGTGCTCAGTATTTCAATTCTGTGCATGTTATGGCGGCAGGCTTTTGAATTTTCTCTTTACCAGATTAAGGAAATATTCCTCTAGGTCTAGTTTGCTAAGTTCTTTTAAAATTTTATTATAAATGAGTATGAAATTTTATCAAATACATTTTCTGAATCTATTGAGATGATTATGTGTGTCCCTCATTCTGTTAATGTGGTGAATTGCATTGACGATTTTTGAATGTTAAATCAATCTTGCCTTCCTGGAATAAACCACACTTGCTAGGTTTGATTTGTTACTATTCAGTTTTGAATTTTTACATCTTAGTCTGACAGAAATTGGCCTATAATTTTACTTTCCTATTATATCTTTGACAGATCATGGTATCAAGGCCTTGTAAAACAAGTTGGAATGTATTCCCGTGTTACCTGTTTTCTAAAAGAGTTTGTGTAAGAGAGGTACGGGGCTATTTACAAGCAGTCTTGCTTGGGACTAGACTTCTCTTTGTGGAAAGGTTTTTAATTATGGATTCAGTTACTGTTACAGACCTAGAGGGCCTTTTCTATTTTTTGATGACAATTTTAGTAAGTTGTGCTTTTCAAGAGATTTTCCCATTTCATCTCTGTTGCAAATGTATTGGCGTAAAATTGTTTATAGTATCCTCTTATTGTCTTTTTATTACATATTGAATCTTAACATTGTCCATTTATATCCTCTTCCTTCATCTTTCTCTCTTAGTCTTGTTAAGTCCAACGGCGGGGGCGGGGTTTCAATTTCATTGTTGTTTAGTTGCTATGTCATGTCTGACTCTTGTGTGACCCCATGGGCTGTAGCCCACCAGGCTCCTCTGTCCATGGGATTTCCCAGGCAAGAATACTGGAGTGGGTTGCCATTTCCTTCTCCAGGGGATCTTCCCAACCCAGGGAATGAACAGACATCTCCTGCACTGCAGGCAGATTCTTTACCACTGAGCCACCAGGAGTCTTTCCAAAGAACCAGTCTTTGACTTTGTGGGTTTTCTCTCTTGCTCGTCTGTTTTGTAGTTCATTGCTTCCTGCTCTCACTTGTATTATTTCCTCCGTTTTATTTTATTTTTTTTTTAGACTAGTCAAGTGCAGTAGTGAGAAGCCTCCATTTTATTTTATTCGTATTTAATTTCTTATTCTTTTCTAGTTTCTGGGTTTTTTTTTTTTCATTTTTTATTGAGGTATAATTGACATGTAACATTATGTTAGTTTCAGGTATGCAACATAATGATTGGATATTTATATTCATTGAGAAGTGATTATCAAAATAAGTCTAGTTAGCGTCCATCCTCACTCAGAGTTAAAAAACATTTTTTTCCCCTTGTGTTGAGGGCATTTATTTATTTATTTTTACCAGATTGCAGCAGGTTTAATAGTGTCCCCAAAGGTATGCCGAAGTGGTAACCCCCATAACCAGCAAAGGTGATCTTGTTTGGAAAAACAATCTTTGCGTGTGTGATTGTGGATTTTGAGATGAGATCACCCTGGATTGAGGGAGGCCCTTGCTTGTGCTCAGTCGGGTCTGACTCTGCGACTCTATGGACTGTAGCCCGCCAGGCTCCTCTGTCCACAGATTTTTCCAGGCAGGAATACTGGAGTGGGTGTCCCACTCAAGGGGACTTTTAAAATTTACTCTCCAAGTAACTTTCAAGAATGCGATACAGTGTTAGTGCTACAGTCGCCGTGCTGTGAGTTACAGCCCATGATTCATTTATTCTCTAACTGGGGATTTGTACCTTCTGACCCTTTATGCATTTCGCTCCCTGCCTCCTACCTCTGCCTCTGGAAATCGCTGATCCGTTCTCTATGTCCAGGCGCTCTTTGTTTTTCACGATTTCACATGTGAGGGCACACAGCATTTGTCTTCCTCCATCTGACTTATTTGGCTTCCCAGGTTAGGCTAGTGGTAAAGAATCCGCCTGCCAATGCGGGAGACACAAGAGAGGAGGGCTCCATCCCCCAGTCACAAAGATCCCCCCGAGAAGGAAATGGCAACCCACTCCAGTATTCCTGCTTGGAGAATCCATGGACAGAGGAGCGCGGTGTGCTGCGGTCCACGGGGTCACACAGAATCGGACAGGACTGCGCGCAGGCAAGCGCGTGTCTGGCTCCTCTCACGCAGCTTAAGGCCCGCAGTGCCCTTCCATGTTGCTGCAAATGGCAAGATTTCTTTTCTTACGGATGAATAATATTCCATCGCACATGTGTGTGCACATATGTGGAAATAAAACACCACGTCTTTACTCACTCATCTCCCACTGTTCTTTTAAGTCAGGTTTTTAACTCTTTTTCACTGGGAGCATTTGCCCAGAAAGCTGACCCAAAGTTTAAAAGCATTAGGGTGTGCTTTTCTTGTGGGCTGCCACAACTGCTGTATTGCTGGAAAAAGAGTTTCCACAATATATGATTTTTGTTTTCTGAACTGGTCTTCTGAGCCTGTGTCTCTTAGCTGAATAGGTTGCAACTGTAAATATGTAATGATTCAAGTTTCTTTTAATCATCACTTGGGATTTTTTTTTCCCTAAATAGTTTAAAATCTCTGCTCTCAATTTACTGTCAGCTGTCTTTCTCCCCTTCGCCTCTAACATGAATCAGGCAGTTGGAACATGACCCTCTAAACAGCTGTGCACTCAGCCTGCTGTGATGAGATGCAGGGCAGCGATGTAGCTTCAGGTTCTGCTGCAAATCACCTTGCGTTCTTTGCCTGTGTATTGAGGGCATGCAGATCAGAGGTGATTTATTGTCTTATTTACACATAAAGTGCAGGGGGAAACCATTCTATACTTTGCTGGAAGCATTCACCAAAGACGGAGTCTCTGAACAAGCACTTGGGGATCTGGGGACTAGAAATGAATCCAGAATGGCCGCAGAAAGGTTATTTCAGCCAATTAACAGAATCCAAGGAAACTATGATGTTCCAATGGAAGAAGCTGCCTCTTGCCAGATCTGCTGAGTGGTAGTGGGGACCAGGCTCAGACCAGGCTCAGAAAGACACACACACACCCATGGACACACATACACGTGCACACTTGCATACCTGCACAGACACACACACTGCCAACACCCACGCATGACTGAGTAGTTTACACCAGAAGGGGAATTCTGGCAAGTGAGTCATTGGATTTTGTTTTTCATTCTAGCTCTTTTTTCTAGATCCAGAGCAACACATGTTTATCAGAAAAGCTTTGGAAAGTCCAGAAAAATTACCCATAATGCTGCTGCTGCTGCTGCTAAGTCGCTTCAGTCGTGTCTGACTCTGTGTGACCCCACAGACAGCAGCCCACCAGGCTCCCCCGTCCCTGGGATTCTCCAGGCAAGAACACTGGAGTGGGGTGCCATTGCCTTCTCCAATGCATGAGAGTGAAAAG
>NW_024070195.1:2212291-2309189 GCF_014754425.2 Oryx dammah
CTCCTCCGCCCCTGGGGTTTTCCAGGCGAGAGGACTGGAGTGGGCTGACATTGCCCATAATGCTGCTACCTAGTAAAAACAATGGCAATTTGGTCGCATTTTCCCTTTGCACTTATTAAATATAGATTAGCTCTTCCAAGCAATTCCACTCAGTCCTGCTTTTCTCTCCCACCTCACAGTTCTTTATTAGGGATGGGGGGCAGGAGGAGAAGGGGACGACAGAGGATGAGATGGCTGGATGGCATCACGGACTCGATGGACGTGAGTCTGAGTGACCTCCGGGAGCTGGTGATGGACAGGGAGGCCTGGCGCGCTGCGATTCATGGGGTCGCAAAGAGTCGGACACGACTGAGCGACTGAACTGAACTGAATATAAAATAAACAGTATTTCAGTCATGACAAGATGTCCTTTCACGCGAGTGGCTCAGTTTCTTCAGTGTCCTCTCACTGGCCACTGGCGCTGTTAGAATTTTTCCAATAATAACGGAGTCACTGCAGGTCCATCTCCCTGAGTCCCCTCTCGTGGTTCCTTTTGGTTTCAGGTGTCAGGGGCGCCCCTGAAAGGCTGGAGCTCAGGCCTCCACCTATAATCACCCCAACATTCTCTGTGCCCACCTCCAACTCCTACCCGCATTCTTGCCCCAGTGAGCTTCCCAAAGTGAGTCTCCCAACCGCAATTGGTATCTGTGCCCCTTGTGGGGAAATTCTAGTAAATTAGACAATTCCCATCACCTGGTTTCAGGGGCTATTTTAGCGCCATTATATATATGATACCTTGGGCTTTCCAGATGGCACAGTGGCAAAAAATCCACCTGCCAATGCAGGAAATGAGGGTTCGATTCCTGGGTCGGGAAGATCCCCTGGAGAAGGGCATGGCAACCCACTCCAGTATTCTTGCCTGGAGAATCCCATGGACGGAGGAGCCTGGTGGGGGGCTACAGTCCATGGGTTTGCAAAGAGCTGGACATGATCGGGCAGCTGAGCACACACATACACACGATACCTTTGTGCCTGAGGCGTCTACTGGGGCTTTCCGAAAGTGCTGAATCATCCTAGATCTGCCCCGCAGGCGAGCACGGAACGTGACTGGGTCGGATGGAGAGATTCTGTAAGTGTCAAAAGGCACACTGAATTTCAAAGATTTGATCTGATAAAAAGAATGTGAATTATCCATCTCACTATTTATATTGATTACATGTTTGGGATCCCAAACATGATAATGTTGGGGATATATCGGATAGTATTAGAGCTAATTTCTTGGTATGTGTTTTTAACGTGGCTACTAGAAACTTGCAAAGCACACGTGTCACTTGTGTTCGTGGCTGGTTCAGAGTTCCAGTTTGAGAGGCCAGTTTGGAGCCTAGATGGGAGCGGGGGCCCTCACCAGCCCTCCCCGTCTGGACTCTGCCCTCCCCTGTTTCTGCTGCAGCCGCCAGCATCCAGGTGAGGCAGACAGCAGGCTCCTCTCATCTCCCTCTCTCCCCGCATCGGCCCAGGACTGGGCGTGATTGACGGCACGTGGGAGCAGAGGCTTGGGTGGCGCAGGGCAGGGGGGCCGCGCCTGGCAGGGGGGAGGGGGGCCTGGCCTGGCTGGGGGCGCCGCTGCTTTATTAATCGTGAGGCCCATCAGGCTGGCGAAGTAACAGATGCTCCCTGGAGGACTCGACGGGGCTGGGAAGCGCTCGCCAAATGCTCTGCAGGTTTGGGCTCTGACTGCAGCTTTGAGCAGCTTCTTTTTCATCCCCACCTGTCTCCAATCAGTCCTTTCACAAGAGGCCCGCCAGCTCCCCTTGCCTGCCCTCGGGTGGTTCAGAGCCGGGACTCCACAGAACGTGTTGCCATCTCAGTCTCCAGGCAGGTAAAGCTGGGGTCCAGCAGAGCACCTGCTCGGAGCGCTCGGGAGGAGGGGCAGGAGCTGGACACAACCGAGCCTATTTCTTAGACGCTGAGTTTCCCAGGCCTGCGGGACACTCAGCCTCACACACAGCTCAGGAACTTGCAGAGAAAAAGCTGAGTTACCAGTTGGCACGTCTTTGCCCAGGCCCAGGGGTGGCCCGGGCCCTTCTGCTGGGAGCCAGCCCAGCCCCCAGGTGTGGCTGCCCCCGAACTCCCAGTTTCTGCTCTGCTAGGACTGGGACTCGGGGTAGCAGAGGTTACCAGTGGCCCTGACTCACTTCTAAATCTGGTCAAGCGCCCACCCAGCCACACGTCCTTCCCGATTGGCGTGTTTGTAGGGAGCCTCTGTTTGCACACAGAGTCTTATTTCTTGCCATGTTGCTTCGTCTCTTTTTCTGCTGGCTCCTCTCCTGAGGCTGGTAGAGGCTTGGTGCCGCCTGAGTCTCTTCCAGACGCAGCTGGCGGGTCCCCCTCTGAAGTGAGCCCTTCCTGTCTTCCGGATTCCTCAGAACTGACATCTGGGAGAAGAGGCAGAGGTACGTGCAGGTGACCCGTATCTGAGCGCCCTTGCCCAGGGCACTAAACTCCAGGCTGGCCTCTGCGAGAGCAGGGATGGATCAGGTATAAATGTATCCTTGTCGACTTTTACAGCCTGCGAAGAGTGAAGAGCGCCACTGGAGATCCACACTCGGGGAAGTGGGGCTTTGGGTGTCTGGGAACAACAGGAGGAGAGAAGGAACTGTGGGCACTTGGTGGAGGTGAAAGCTGAGCTGGCATGAAGGATGGGAACAGCTGGCGCTAGAGCAGAGATCCTCAGCCCCGGCAAAGTTGATGTTATGGTCCAGATGATTCTCTATTGTGGGGCCCACCCTGTATACTGTAGGATGTTTAACAGCCTCCCAGGCTTCTACCCAGGAGGACCCCTGCACTGGTGACACCCCAAAATGTGACTGTGTTATCATTTTGTTGTTTAGTCACTCAGTTGTGTCTGACTCTTTGAGACCCCATGGACTGTAGCCCACCAGGCTCCTCTGTCCATGGGATTCTCCAGGCAAGGATACTAGAGTGGGTTGCCATGCCCTCCTCCAGGGGATCTTCCCAACTCAGGGATCGAACCCGGGTCTCCTGTGGCCCCTGCATCGGCAGGCTGGTTCTTTACCACTGGCACCACCTGCGAAGCCCCTTGTGCCAAGGCGGGGACTTAAACCTACTCCAAGGGGAATGATTAAGGTTTACAGACAATGTGCGGTCAGCTGGTCTCACATATTAGTTGTATATGTAAACGCCACCCTAGGAATACTCTGGCTTTTCCCCTTTGAGTGAATACTCAGAAAGAAGAGAACCATTAGCCATTGTGGGAAGGGAAATCTGAGTCCTGATGTCAGCATTTGGTTTTAAGTTCTGAAGAGAAATGACAAAGCAACGTTACATCACAGGTCAGGAGGAGTGAACCAGGAGGAACTGGTTTCCTTTCCCAGAAGGAAAGAAACCAGTGTGTAAAATGAATTTTAACACTTTTTTTTGGAGGGGAGGTACCACTGACTTCTTTGAGAAGGTCATGAAAACTTTGGATTCTTACCCAGACAGACTCACATAAGCACATAATACAAATTCCACATGTGTCCTCCCGGGGTAGTCAGTCTCCCTGAACCCCAACCATAACTCGAGGGGCAGATCCAAGGAGGCCAGGTAAGGCCCTCTGGGTCACGACAGGCTCAGAGAACTCAAGACACCCTCACTCCACTGGACGTGATGGCTGAGACAGGAGAGGGGAAGAGGCTGGACAGCCAGGCAGAGAGGCCACGTGGACATTCAAGGATTGTTACCATACACAGTGGTGGGTGCTGGGCTGCTCAATATTTGAGCAGGATGCACTCGGTAGACAGGGATCCTGGGTCTTGGACAAATCACCTCTGTGGGCTTAAATGGTCTCGTGCGTGGGAACAAAATGAGACAATGAAAGAGAAGGAGTTAGGGGCTTTCCTGGGGTCTCAGACAGTAAAGAATCTGCCTGCAGTGCCGGAGACCACCTGCAGTATAGGAGACACAGGTTCAATCCAGAAGATCCCTTGGCGTAGGAAATGACAATCCACCCCAGTATCTGTGCCTGGGAAATCCTGTGGACAGAGGAGCCTGGCGGGCTACAGTCTATGGGGGTCACAAGAGCTGGACATGACTTAGCGACTAAACCACCACCACCACCCACCTCCAGGTCACGAGAGCTAAACCGGAGGTTTCGGAAGATCGACCAAGTCACAGTATGCAGGATGTTTTCACTCACAGCCCTTGACCACGGAGCAGGGACCACCTGATGTGGTCTGGGACGATTAGTCAGGGCAAGAGGACGAGAGAATCCAAGTCCAAGTAAACCAGGTGGAACAAGCTTAGTGTTGTTGAAATGAGGGGCAATACTCTCAATAGGAGATTATTTCTCAGTGTGAATGGAAAGGTCTGGCGTGACATCAGGAAGAAGATGAGAAACATTCATCCTGCAAGACCCTGCATTTTTCCAGAGGTCTTGCTTCCAAAACCAGATGATACATAGATTAGATCCTCTGTGAATTATAGAATATTACATTTTATAACCAAATCAAATTGATATCTTATGCCTGGAACCAATGCACTACTGACTTGATTGGGAACTCCTCAGATTAACCACGGATTCATGGAAGGGGTTTTGGCAAATGGTCTCAGATGAGGAGTCAGGCCGGATGGGTGGACTCACCCTTCGGACTGAAAAGCTCACCTTTTTGTGAAAATCGCCTAGTGGCCTATGACCTGTCATATATTCATGAGCCAGTCCTGACCATCCAATGTCTAGGAGCTTTTAGGACACTTCTGTGCAGCGCTCAGTCTTACCTATGAAGCTGGTCTCTCGGATAAATTTAATAAAAACCCAGCCAGACACCCAAAGCTCAGCTATTCGGAAGAAGAGATGGGAAACTGGCCTGTAACCACCGTGGGTGAAAAAAGAAGTTATTAGAGGTTGCTGCTACTGCTGCTGCTGCTAAGTCACTTCAGTCGTGTCCGACTCTGTGCGACCCCATAGATGGCAGCCCACCAGGCTCCCCTGTCTCTGGGATTCTCCAGGCAAGAACACTGGAGTGGGTTGCCATTTCCGTCTCCAATGCATGAAAGGGAAAAGGGAAAGTGAAGTCGCTCAGTCGTGTCTGACTCTTAGCGACCCCATGGACTGCAGCCTACCAAGGGCTGGCTGGGGTATTTTCCAGGCAAGAGTACTGGAGTGGGGTACCACTGAGAGTCTATTAAACACAAGAGACAAGTGAAGCGTCTACAGGACGGAAAACAAGAGCCCGTCCCCTGTTTAGGGGCCACAGAGGGACTGTGGAGTCTTTTTATACCTTTATTTATTTTTGAGACTGGGTTTTTGTTGCTGCACGGGTCCTTTCTCTAGTTGCAGCAAGTAGGGGCTACTCTCCAGTTGACTCAAGGGCTCAGTAGTTGCAGCATGGGCTGAGCTGCCCCTCAGCACGTGGAATCTTCCTGGACCAGGGATTGAATCTGTGTCCCAGGCAATGGCAGGCGGATTCTTGACCCCTGGACTACAATGCAAATCTGGGACCTTGGCGTCTTGATGCCCAAAGGGAACACGCTAACTGGCTATTTGGATTCCAAGCTGTGTAGATGGCTCTTTCCTCAGCTCTGCCCTGACTCTTAAAGTTCAGCCCAGTGCCACCTCCCTACCTGAGCGGCAGTGTCCTGCCTCAGGACACTGTCCTGTCACCCTTTCTCTTGGTCCCTCGTTTCTGGACAGCGGTGCCTGTTTAGGGTCCACCTCCCTGCCCGCCCCCCAGCCCACCCCAGTCTGTGTCCTCAGCCCCCAGCACACGTCTAATGCGGTTGTGTCAAATGGCTGAGTCTGTGGGGCTTTTGCAACATGGAGACAAACCCTGACTCGCTTACCAGTCTGCAGAGTCCCAGACCTTCTATATTACTCAGATGAGTCGTGTGGATTCTATTAAACACGCCCGTGGGGTCTCTTGGTCCCTGGCGCTGCCGTCCTCACATCTGGGCCGTTGCCCTGGCCTCTGTGAAGCTCTGCCTGCCTCTGGTTGCCACCCACTCCAGGTCCTCTGTAAACCCTGGCGGGGTCCTTTCCTAGAAAACATTATCTGTCTGACTTTCCAGCTCCCTCACCTCTGCTCTTGATGGACCTTTGATTCAGTCAAGTCAAAATGCTCCTCCCAGGTCCCTGCAAGCCCTGCCATTTCCTGCCTCCAAGCCACACTCACGTGGTTCCCTTCCCCTGCCAAAGATGAGCCAACTTTTAAGACTCAAGCATTTTCTCCTCCAAAAAGCTTTTCCTGATTTCACTAAACTCAAAGTAACCCCTGCTCCTTTCAGCTTTTCTAACGCTTTTGGGTTGTCATTCCCCTCTTAAAGCATAAGCCACTTTACACGAACGTCTGGCTTCTTGCACTGGACTGGGAAGGAGCTGAGGGTGGACTAACGCCGTTCATCCTGCCGTCTCGGGGCACTGTGCTCGAAGCCCGTCAGAGAGGAGAGACTCAGTGAGCTGGAGAATGCAGGACCGAGTCTGCATTCCTGTTTGGGTACAGTTTTATTTTAAGGCCGGGATCATGCAAAGCATCCTGGAATATATTAGTCACGATTCTTGCCAGGGGAAAGAGATCTGGCTCTTATTTGAAGAACTGCCTGGTGATGGATGGGTGGTTTCGGCAGCAAAAAACAATCCTACAGAAATTTACAATTTGCAACAAGCTTTACTCTGTCTGGGGGCCTCCGTGGTGGCACAGTGGTAAAGAATCCGTCAGACAATGCAGGACCTGAGGGGTTCGATCCTGGGTTGGGAAGATTCCCTGGAGAACGGAATGGCTACCCACTCCAGTATTCTTGCCTGGGAAATCCCGTGGACAGAGGAGCCTGGCAGGCTATAGTCCATGGGGTTGTAAAGACTGAGCGACTAACACTTACTCCATCTGATCCTGTGGGCTTGTGAGGTAAGAGGTATCTCCAGTTTACGGTTGAGGATCCCAAGACTCAGAGAGAATAAACTGCAAGGATACAACCGCCAGGCGGTGGACCGGCCCTTGGGTCTCAGGACTCCAGGATGCAGGTCCGTCCCTCTTCATTCTGCTCTCCTCCAGGCCTGTTCGTGAGGGGGCTGGAGACGCTGATAAATTCATACTGCATTTTAAGGAGATGGCCTTGGAAATTCCAGAATGCCCAGCTGTGTATTCATCCTGGGTGAGAAAGAGTGAAGAGAAATGAGAGATGCTTTTATTCAAGAAGCTGGAAGAAAGAATGATTTTAAAAGTAGCGGAGTTTGACTAGACAGTGATTGAGACATTTTATGAATTAAATAGAAAGAACTCTTAACTGTGAGCTGTGGGCTGGTGCATTGTTAGTGTCTGTGCCTTATCCATCACATTTCCTGGAAAATAAAGGCAGAAGAGGAAGATTCGGGCGTTCAACCCAGAGGCTCACCAACCTTACTACTCCTGGCTGCCTGGCTTTGAGAAAATACTGTCTGTGCCCACGTTTCCTTATCTGTGAGTGAAGCAGTCGTCATACGTGTGTCTCAGACGCTATGGATTTCCTGTTTGCTGTTTAGTCGTTCAGTCGTGTTTGACTCTTTGTGACCTTGTGGACTGTAGCCCACCAGGCTCCTCTGTCCATGGAATTCTCCAGGCAAGAATACTGGAGTGGCTGCCATGCCCTTCTCCAGGGGATCTTCCTCACCCAGGGATCGAACCTGGGTCTTCTGCCTGGCATGCAGATTCTTTACTGCTGAACCACCAGGGAATTTATTTATCCCATTCAGTTCTCCCTAACTCTGAAAAGTAAGCATTATTAACTGACTCATTTTTACTCCTTCACTTTATAGACAAGGAAATGGGTTCAAGGAGATCACAAGCCAGGAATGCAAGGTTGCAGAGGTGACGAAGCCTGTCCCCTCACTCACGAGTCAAGGTACCAGCTTCCAGCTACATAATACAGGATAGGAAACTCTGTCTCAGTAGAGTTCACATGATGGTCAGATAAGAAACTCTTTGAAGTGTTGAGATGATGTTAGTTAGATCCCTTCTGATTTCTTTTAATAAATGTTTGTGAATTAATAAGTATGTCCAGGTACCTGCATTTCTTTAAAGCATGTTTGAATTATAGACCCTTTGTTTAATGATGATAAGTAGTCAACCAAGTTCATGTTGTTACTCAGGTTTTTTTAATGAAGACCTTCCTGGGGAGGTTAACCTTCAGAGCAGGGGGCGGAGCCGAGGACTGCCCTCCATGTGGCGGGGAGAGGCGCTAAGTGGCCTGAAAGAGCCTCTGAAGTCCTGCTCTTGCAGAAATAAACCTATAAATGACAGCATGGCCCCTAAGCCCAGGAATGAACTGCCTGCAAACGGGCGTCTGTTTCCCTTTCGATGTTTAAGGGGATAATCCCGGAAGAGCAAAGCTGGAGAGAAAGCATGCCAGAGGGGTGGATGATGGAGCTGGAAAGGTCACAACTCATTTCCCATAAATGCTTGCACCAGACTTTCTCACCCTTCCTGGTGACCATTCCAGCATCAATGCCCTGGAGGGATGCTGGTAGCGTGAGACTAGAGAACATCCCAGAGGGGAGGGCTTGGAGGCGCTGGGGGAGGGTGGGACCACAGGCTCTGCCTCTGGTCAGCTGCCTGACCTCCAACCAGCACCTGCCAGCAGGGAGAAAGCCCTGAGCAGGCAGAAGAGGGCAGAGCCACAGAGGCCAGGACCCAGGTCCTGAAATGCTACGTGAGAGGCCGCCTCGCCGGAAGTGGTCTGTGGGTGTGACTGTTAAGCAAACAGGGTGTCAGCTTCTGCTGTGCTGAGCCCCTGAGAAACCAGGGGTTACCCGTGGCTGCGTCTCGCATCCCATCTACAAATGCAGATTCGATTTCTTTGTCAGTACCAGGAGGTCATCAGGGGCCTTACTCAGTTGTTAGAGGATCAGAAGAAGGAACGTACAGGAAGCCACAGAGAAACGCTAAAAGCCCTAATCGTCAGTCGGTGATCAGCCTAGTCACAGAGCTAGTGGTACTAGACGCACAGGTTTTGTCTCAGGGCAGCCCTGGGGCCAGGCTCCCCAAGCAGAAGGAGTCGTGGAACCACAAGCCACCACCTCAAGCCCCGCGGTGGGCACGGCTGACGTTCAAGGTGACGCCACACCTCCCCTTTTTGCTTCTGCCCAAGTGGACGCCGCAGAGAATCCATGAGGCCAACTGCGTCTTCCTGCTCAACCCCGTGGGTCATCCGAGGCTGTGTCAAAACTCTGTTCTTCTACTTTGCCACTGGATTTCATCCCAAATGACTTATTAAATAACAAAAACATCACATACTTACTGTGCACAACCTGAAAAGAAAATGTAGATGGAAGCTATCCATCCACTAAAGATCATTATTAATAGTATGGTGCATTTCTTAAGTGTATTTTTATCACGGTTGAGAAAATGATACCCATACAATCACATCTCTTGCATTTTTTGCTTGCCATTATCATAGGCATTTCCCCATGTCACTACAAATTGTTTATTGGATACTATTTTCAGGAGTTCCATAATGCTCCATGGTAAGGGTGCACCATGATTTTTCTACCCCATTCCTTACTGTTGGGTAGTTAGCTGTTTCCAGTTTTTCCGGGTTACAAAAAATGCTGCAAAGACCGTACCTGTAGGTTCTGGCTTGCCTCCTTTGCAGTCTGAATTCTTTAAGGCCGTTCAGATTTCAGACTTGGGGAATACGTGGAAACCGTTGCATGTATTAGACACAAGCTGGTATCTGGAAGGGAACAACAGTCTGGGGCCATCCACAACGTGATGTGGACTACAAGAGGCCCTGGGGAGGGTGGCTGACATTTCTGAAGGAGACTGATGGGAAATTCTTCTCTACCAACTCAAGGGAGAGGCACTCTCTGCTTGAGTGCGAGGGGTTGGGGGTAATCCTAACTCCAGTTCTCTCTCTGTGAGGGTCTGGTCAGCCCCTTTTCTTGGGAGAGTCAGGGCTCATGTCTCGTGAGCTGATGGCTGCACTGCCAGACCACACTTCTTGAGTGTTATTCTTTCTTATTTTTTTTACCCACAACTGAACATTAAAAAAAATTGAGCTATAATTCAGTTCATTTCAGTCGCTCAGTCGTGTCCAACTCTTTGCCACCCCATGAATTGCAGCACGCCAGGCCTCCCTGTCCATCACCATCTCCCGGAGTTCACTCAGACTCACATCCATCGAGTCCGTGATCCCATCCAGCCATCTCATCCTCGGTCGTCCCCTTCTCCTCCTGCCCCCAATCCCTCCCAGCATCAGGGTCTTTTCCAATGAATCAACTCTTCCCATGAGGTGGCCAAGGTACTGGAGTTTTAGCATCATTCCTTCCAAAGAAATCCCAGGGCTGATCTCTTTTAGAATGGACTGGTTGGATCTCCTTGCAGTCCAAGGGACTCTCAAGAGTCTTCTCCAACACCACAGTTCAAAAGCATCAATTCTTCGGTGCTCAGCTTTCTTCACAGTCCAACTCTCACATCCGTACATGACCACTGGAAAAACCACAGCCTTGACTAGACGGACCTTTGTTGGCAAAGTAGTATCTCTGCTTTCGAGTATGCTATCTAGGTTGGTCATAACTTTTCTTCCAAGGAGTAAGTGTCTTTTAATTTCATGGCTGCAGTCACCATCTGCAGTGATTTTGGAGCCCCCCAAAATAAAGTCTGACACAGTTTCCACTGTTTCCCCATCTATTTCCCATGAAGTGATGGGACCGGATGCCATGATCTTCGTTTTCTGAATGTTGAGCTTTAAGCCAACTTTTTCACTCTCCTCTTTCACTTTCATCAAGAGGCTCTTTTGTTCCTCTTCACTTTCTGCCATATAATTAACATACATTAAATTCACTCTTTTATTAAAGTGTATAATTCAACTGCTTTAATATAATCACAAAGTTGTGCAACCATCACAACTATCTAACTCGAGAGCATTTTCATCACCCCCCAAAAAACCCCACACCCTTTAGCAGTCACGCCTCCATTGTCCCTTCCTCCAGCCCCTGGCAACAACTAATGCGCTTTTCTGTCTCCATAGATTTGCTGACTCCAGACTTCACATAAGTGGAGTCTGCACGTGTGTCCTATGGTGTCTGGCTTCTATTAGCATAATCTTTTCCAGGTTCATGCATGTTGCAGCATGTATCACAACCTCATTTTTTAATGGCTAAACAATATTCTATTGTTTGGCTAGACCACATTAGTTTATCCATTCATCAGCTGATGGACATTTGGGTTATTTCCACTTTTTGGCTTTTATGAATAATGCTGCTGTGGACGTTTGCATACAAGTTATTGTGTGCATATGTTTTCAGTTCTCAGGTATATACTTAGAAGTGGAATTAACTCCAAGCCTAACTTCTTGAAGAACTGCCAAAGAGGAGTCCAAAGGGAAACACGCTTCTCATTCCCACTGGTGATGTGTAGGGCTTTCCCGGTGGCTCAGTGGTAAAGAATCCACCTGAGACATGGGTTCAGTCCCTGGGTTAGAAAGATCCCCTGGAGGAGAAAATGGCAACCCACATCCGGCATTGGGATTGCCTGGAGAATCCCAAGGCCAGAGGAGCCTGGTGGGCTACAGTTCACAGGGTCGCAAAGAGTCAGACACGACTGAGCAACTAAGCAGGCAGGAAAGGTCCCAATGTCCAATGTCCCCACTGACACTTGTCACGTGTCCATCTTTTTGATTATGGCCATCCTAGTCGCTGTGAAGTGGTATCTCATGGGGATTCTGATTTGCATTTTCCTAACGATTAGTGACGTAGAACATCTCTTCATGTGCTTATTGGCATCTGTGTACCTTTAAAGAAATGTATATTCAAATCCTCTGCCCATTTAAAAATTTGGTTGTTTTTAAATTATTGATTTGTAAGAGTTCTTTATATATTCTGGATACTAGACTCTTATCATTTAGATCTGCAAATATCTTTCTCACTTTGCAGGGTGTTTTCTCACTTTCTTTGTGGTGTCTTTTGAAATACAAACGTTTTACATTTTAATGAAGTTTGATTTATCTATTTTTTCTTGTGTTGTTTGTGCTTTTGGTGTTATGTCTAACCCAAGGTCATAAAGATTTACTCCTGTCTTCTTCTAGGACTTATGTCTCTGATTCAAGTCAACTTGTGTATGGTATGAGGTTCAGGTCCAACTTCGTTCTTCTGCATGTGGATATCCAGTTATCCTAGCACCACTTGTTCAAAAGACTATTTTTTCCACAAAACAGTGGACTGTCTTGGCACCCTTGGTGAGAATCAGTTACCTATAAATATATGAATTTATTCCTGGACTCTCAACATATGTCTATCCTTATGCCAGTACACACGATCTCAATCTGGGTAGATTTGTCCTGAGTCATGAAATAGGGAATCTGTCTTCCAACTTTGATCTTTTTCAAGATTGTGTTGGCTATTTTGAGTCCCTTGTATTTCTGTATGAATCTATTTGTCAATTTATGCCAAAGAAAAGGCAGCTGGGATTTTCAAAAGGATTGTGTTGAATGTGTAGACGGACTTGAGGAGTACTGCCATCTTAACATTATTTATTCTTCCATAGTGTTCCTCTTAAAAACGAAAACAAACCGCAAACTTCCACAGTTACTCAGCTCACATAACCAACAATTATTCAGTTTTTCTGCAATAGCTCCTATTTCCTCCAGGTACTTTAAAGATGGAATGCTTTATCTTTGTAAATGAATTATCTTCTTTTACCAGTCAAACTTAACTCATGCTTACTTATTCAACCATAACGATTCTGTTTTAGTGATGGGAAAGCCAAGGCAGAAGACACGCGTTCAAAGCACTGCCCAACTTGCCACAAAAGAACAGGTGGCTTCATGATGAAAACGAGAGGTTCTTGCTTCTTGCACGCCTGTGTTCTCCCAAAGTTTAAGCAAGAGCTGTTTTCATATCCTGGCTGCTCTCCATTCATCTACTTTTATGTGAAATTCATAAAAAAGTATTGCATTTCTTTGAATCTGTTTCTTTTTCTTTATAATAGTGGTGTGATCCAGGTGCCCAGCTGACCTACCAGGCCTGTGTCTTTAATATAAATCCCACTTCCTTTGATGACAGCCGCAGTTGCCTGAGCCCGCCAGGCCCAGCCCCTCACACTGTCCCCCACGTGCTTCTGTGAGACCCGGGAGGGCGGCTCACCCGCCCGGAACCAGCCTGTCAGCCCGCTGCCTCTTCTTCACCCGTCCTGCACCCCGTCTCCAGGAGATGCCCATCCTCGGATTACCAGACCACGCAGGGGTGCTTTTTCGGATTCGTTTGAATCTCCTAGCCCTGTGGGGCACCAGAGCAGAGCTGTCTCTACACAGATGAAGAAAATGTTCTTCTCTACCTGAATGCAGCAACTCTCTCAGAATTCTTGAAAAACCCAGTAGGCCTCAGGCCCTTGGACCCCTCCTCACACTCTAGTGGGACTGAAGCACTCCAGGGGGCAAGGCAGCAGCCCCCAACCCCGGCCCCCCACCCGGCCCCCCACCATTCTCTGCTCTCCATGACCTTGGCCCCATCCCTCCGCCTTCCTCCAGGGCTGCCAGACAGCGGCTTGAATGAATGCCTGCCCACCAGGGGAAAAGAAGCATGTGGTGTGTGCGAGTGTGAGTGTGAGAGTGTGTGTGTGAGGATGTGTGTGCATGCGTGCATGAGTGTGCATGTGTGAGGGTGTGTGTGTGAGGTGTGTGCGCGTGCGTGCATGAGTGTGTGAGGATGTGTGTGCGTGTGTGCATGAGTGTGTGTGTGTGAGGATGTGTGTGTGAGTGTGTGTGTGAGTTGTGTGTTTTGGTGGGCATCTCACCAACAACAGGTGGGCACCTGCAGGGGTTCCTAAAGTTGACAAAGTCGCCCACTCCCAAAGACGTCATGAGGATTAATGGAAGTAAGGCAAATAAAAATATATTAAAATAAAGCAAAATAGAGAACAATGCCCCCTCCTCCCCCAAAGCCCTGGTACAAAGAAGACACTTCTCCCAGGGTTTTAAAATATTGAAGTGTTAAGACCCCTTTTCTGGTTAAAGGCACGTATTCTAAAGACTTCTCGAGGCCCCAGTGGAAACGTCACCAGGCCAGTGATTCCAGGACAGGTCCCTGGGCTACCCGCTCCTCCTCCGCGCCCCGCGTTCTTCCTGAGGAGTGACAGGGTCCATCCAGGCCAGGATGAAGGTCAGAGTCGGGGTCAGAATTACTTCCTCCGCTCATCTCCAGCCCCTGGGGATGAGCCATGGTCTGTTGGTTTAGGCAGCTGGTGCCAGGGATTAGCGCCTCCTCCCGCTCTCTGCATGGGCAGGAGGTGGACAGAGGGTGGCCCTGCCCACTCGCCAGCTGCCCACAAGGCCAGGCATTTCAGTGCAGTCGCTCCCCCTTGGCTTCGGCCAAAAATAGCAGCCGGTTTCAACCACCCAGAGCAAGGCCTTTCCCAGGACCCTTCTTTCGCAGAAATCCCGCGGCGGTTTGGAGGCACCCCCGAACCCCCCGCCTCCTATCCCAGCCCGCAGGCCCGCCCCTCCGCTGCCGGCCCGCTCCCCAGGCGGGACCGGAGCCTCCGCATCCCGCTGCCCTTTGGGCACACGGTGCGCCCGGGCATCGGGACAAAGCGCCCCCGCTGCAGCCTGCGGGGGTGGGCGCAGGGTCCGGGTTAGGAGGTGCGGAGGAAGGGGTGCGGCTCCGAGGACCTCGCGAGCCCGGAGCCTCAGCTCTCCTTTCGCTTCCGTCTCCACGCGCGGCTACTGGCGGTCCGGGTGTCTGCGGAGGGCCGGAGAGGTCGAAATGCAGAAGCAGAAGCAGAAGCAGAAGCAGGGCCGCGCGAGGCAGGCCCCGAGCCAGGCCACACGTGACCGCCCTCTGCCCCGAGCTCACGTGGGGGCGTCGGGCGCCGGGAGCACCGAACACACCACCGGGCGAACCGGGCGACAGGGAGACGCGAGCCGGGCACGGGAGTGCGAGGGCGGGGTTCTTTCCGCAGGGGCGTCAGGGAGGTCTGAGCTGAGTCTAATAAGTTTGCCGCGGGGATAAGCACGCAGCAGAGCATCCCGTGAGAGCAAACAGGGTGTCTAAACCTGCGGAGAGGACTGGAGGGGCCGTGAGCCAAGAGGGAGCCCGAGGGGGGCTTGGGGCCTTTCACCTCCTTAAGCGCCGCCTGAAAGACGCTCACCAGGAGCGGTGAGCTTGCGCTGTGGGCTCCGCTTCAAGGGACCCCCGTCTCCTCCCCTTTGGATCCTCTGTATTAACGTGAGCAGCCACTGGAGGGCGTAGGGGTTTGGGGAGGAAAGACTGACGGGGCAGAAGAATTTTTGTTGTTCAGCCGCTCAGTCGTTTCTGACTGCGATCCAGGGACTGCAGCACGCCAGGCTTCCCTGTCCTTCACCATCTCCCGGAGTTTGCTCACACTCCTGTCCCTCGAGCCGGTGATGCCACCCAACCATCTCAGCCACTGTTGTCCCCTCCTCCTCCTGCCTTCAATCTTTCCCGGCATCAGGGTCTTTTCCAGTGAATGGACTCTTGGCATCAGGTGGCCAAAGTATTGGAAGTGATACTTCACCATCAGTCCTTCCGATGAATATTCAGGGTTGATTTCCTTTACGATTGAGTGGTTTGACCTCCTTGCAGTCCAAGGGACTCTAAAGAGTCTTCTCCAACACCACCGTTTGAAGGCATCAATTCTTTGGCACTCAGCCTTTTATATTGTCCAGCTCTCACATCCACATGTGACTACTGGAAAAACCATTGTTTTGGCTAGACGGACCTTTATAGGCAAAGTATAGACAAAACCATGAAGGGTGGCGGATGCCAGGCTGGTGGGCTTTAAACTTATCTTGCGGGCTGGAGCTTGCAAGCTGGTGGCCATGTGATTTTTTTTTTAATCCTAGGAACTTGGTTTGTTTAATTCATAGAAAGTTTTTAAAGTCAGCACTTTTCTAGAAATACCAACAACTTCAGATATGCAGATGATACCACTCTAATGGCAGAAAGTGAAGAGGAACTAAAGAGCTTCTTGATGAGAATAAAAGAAGAGAGTGAAAAAGCTAGCCTAAAACTCAACGTTCAAAAAACTAAGATCATGGCATCCGGTCCCATCACTTCATGGGAAATAGGTGGGGGAAAAGTGGAAACAGTGACAGACTTTATTTTCTTGGGCTCCAAAATCACTGGTGACTGCAGCCAGGCAATTAAAAGACCCTTACTCCTTGGAAGAAAAGCTATGATAAACCTAGACAGCATATAGAAAAGCAGAGACATCACTTTGTGGACAAAGGTGTGTACAGTCAAAGCAATGGTTTTTCCAGTAGTCATGTATGGATGTGAGAGTTGGACCATAAAGAAGGCTTAGCACCAAAGAATTGATGCTTTTGAACTATGGTGCTGGAGAAGACTCTTGAGAGTGCCTTGGCTTGCAAGGAGATCAAATCAGTCCATCCTAAAGGAAATCAACCCTGAATATTCATTGGAAGGAATGATGCTGAAGAGCTGACTCATTGGAAAAGACCCTGATGCTGGGAAAGGTTGAAGGTGGGAGGAGAAGGGGACGACAGAGGATGAGATGGTTGGAGGGCATCACCGACTCAATGGGCAGGAGTTTGAGCAAACTCTGCGAGATGGTGAAGGACAGGGAGGTCTGGTGTGCTGTTGTCTGTGGGTTGCAGAGTCGGGCACAACTGAGAGACTGAACGACAAGAACAGGATGCTGAAGAGACAAAAAAGAGGAGACATTTAAGAGCAGACACCTCGGCATCGCACCACGCATGACTGTCTGTCTTCCTCCCTCTCTCATCTCTCCTGACCTGATGCCCTGAACGTCCATGATGAGAAACGTGGTACAGACCTCACTCAGCACCAGGGCCTTCTCACTGGGCGGCCCCAGGGTTAACAAGCTGCACACAGGTGAGGTTTGTAGCCAGTCCCACCCTCCTTTCCTTTGGGGAATTGAGGCTCTGAGCGTCAGGCTCTGCATGTGGTTCACAGTGTGGAGGGGAAGGGCATTGCAGCAGGATGCCTGAGCAGCTGCTGTGGATTCAGAAGGATCTTTCGGAGACTGGGCCCAGAGTCGTTTTGCTGTTCCCAGTACTTACCTTCCAGGCTGATGCCGCCTGTGACCAGCACGCTTCCTGTGGCCAGGCCTTGTCCTCTAAGGGGTGCTGTTGAAGCACCTCCCAGACCTGACTCACGGCCCCCAGAGAAGCCCGGAGTGAACGTTCATACTTCATCCCGTTCAGGGAAGCTTCCCCCAGCATCTCCTTTGCACCAGACACGGTGCTCCGGGCGGGGCCAGACACATGCGGAACCGCCACCACCCCCGTGAGTCAGCCCGTGACCAGGCCTCCCGAGGTCTGAACAGGAAGTGAGCCGGGCTTGGGTCTAGCAGGAATGAGATAAAGTGCGCTTAGACATGGCATGACCGACAGAAACGCACTGGTTCACAGCTCTGGCGGCGGGAGTCCAAAACCAAGGCAGGAGGCAGGAGGTGCTGCCAGCCCGCTCTCGGAGTTTGGACGAGTCCTGTAGCTTGTTTGGGTTTTCATTGTTTGTGTGTCAGAGCCGGGAGGGGTGGACCAGATGACTCCTGAGTTGGCCTCAGGCTTTGTCACGCGGCGGTTCTGCTGAGCAGTGGCCTTTGGAGACAGATCCAGGCACTGAAGCTCAGACGTCTGCATTCGTTTTCTCAAGCTATGGAAACGAAGTGCCCTGGTCTGGGGGCTTCAGCGACAGAACCTGACCGTCTCACAGCTCTGTAGGCTGGGAGTCCAAGATCGAGATTCTGGCAGGGTTGCTTCCTTCTGAGCGGGGAGAGGAAGCTGCTCCAGGCCCTCACCCAGCACCTGGGTGTTTGCTGGGCATCCTTGGTGTCCCCTGGGCAGTGGAAGCATCGCCTCAGTCCCTTCCTCCATCTTCATGTGACGCTCTCCCTGTGTCTCTGTGTGTGTGTTCGCGCAAGCAAATCTCTCCCTTTTAAAAAAGTGCTTTTATTTATTTGGCTGTGCCAGGTCTTAGGTGCAGCATGTGGGATCTAGTTCCCTGCCCAGGGATCAAACCCAGACCCCCTGCATTGGGAGTCTTAGCCACTGGACCACCAGGGAAGTCCCTAGCATCTCCCCCTTTTTTCGGGTACTGGTCATGTCAGAGGAGGCAGCGCTGCTCCAGTAAGAGCCGTCTGAACTAATGATATCTGCAGTGGCCCTATTTCCAAATAAGGTCACGTTCTGAGGTCCTGGGGGTCAGGGCTTCAACGTGTGAGTTTTTAGAGAATTCAATCCGACACATAGCAAGGTCCAAGTGAAAAAAAATGCCACGAACAATGAATCAGTCACTTGAAACTGAGTTAGGTTTCCGGGCAGCCTGGAATGATTGTTGCGACAGGAGCATCCCTGCAGACCACCCAAAGGGGTTCTTGAGAGGATGCTTGCTAACTGCAGAGCAGCGGCTGGGCGGGAGGGACACCCACTCTGCACGGTGGCCCAGTCCTAGTGGAGGCCCTGGCACTGCTGCTGGGTGCAGACACGCAGCTGCCAGGACGCTGCCTGAGTATCAGGCTGCTGCCCGAGCGGAATCCAGCTGGTGCCACGGCGTCTGCTGCCTCGCGAGCCCCGCTCCTCCCGGAGTCCCACACGTGTGTATCTCCGGCTCTCTTAGTGGGATAATTCCGACAAACTACGTTGAAATGGAAAATGTGCTTACCTCTGGTTCAGTGATTCCACTGCTATGATTTTTTCCCCCCTAAGGAAATAATTCAGTGAGTGCCCAGACATATTTTTTTATAAATATGTCTGTTTATCAGAGTGTTGCTTACATGAACCAAGAACTTCCATATCCATCAGTGGTAGATGAGTTAAATAAACCGTGATACAAGTGTGCCCAGCATGAGGCTACATTAAGTGTAATGAGATAAATCAGGGATTTTCAGCTTGGTCAGATCTAAAAGCCTCCTTTCTATAATAAACGTCAGACCCAAATGCCTCTTTTCTATAATAAATGTTTATAGCACTCCCCTTACTATCCTGAAATGAAATTCATAGATAATTTAACCTACACACATGACTTTTTAAAAAATCAATATAATGACACAATGACTCACACACACAAGTGTAAAGAATCGATATATTACCTTAACCGTAACATAAAAGAGAAATAAAGGGAGAAGAATCAGTAATGAAATGTTTCAATATGTAAACGCACAGGCGTGGGTGCCCCGGGGAGACGTGTGGAAGGAATGTCAAGGTCGGCCCCTGAGGCACGCCCTCCAGTGACCCAGGCACGGGGGCAGACCCCCCACTGTGGGCGCCAGGAGTCCAGCTCTCCCAGCTGCACTGCTATTTATGACAAGGTTTCCCACAGTGAACACGGTGAGGCACCAACCACGATCACCATCCCACCATATTCCTGTAAAACGGAGTCATGTTGAAACAAGGAAAAATTGATTGTATCCAAATTAAAATGAATTTTGGGTCTTAGATGATTCTAAATAAGCTTTTTAACCACATGAGTTACTGGTGGGATATTTCGAAATTATGAGGGATTCACCTGCATGTGGGGCATTGCCTTGCACAATATCGGATGTTCAGCACCCCCGGACTACCACCCACTAAAGGCCCAGAGCCCCCTCCCCAAACAAAAAGCCCCCACCAAAATTTCCAACACGCTCCCACTGTGGGGCAGAATGACCTCCTCGAGAACGTCACCTTCGATCTGTGTTTGCGTGCGTGCACGCTGAGTTGCTCAGTCGTGTCCAACTCTTTGTGACCCCATGGACTGTAGCCCGCCAGACTCCTCTGTCCATGGGATTCTCCAGGCAAGAACACTGGAGTGGGTTGCCATGGCCTCCTCCAGGGGATCTTCCCGACCCAGGGATCAAACCCAGGTCTCCTGCATTGCAGGTAGGTTCTTTACCATGTGAGCCAGCTGGGAAGCTGCCCTAATATGTCTCTACTGACGTGGAAAGAAGTCCATAACGTGTATTTTTAGTGCAGTGGATGGTTAAGTAAAAATCTTAAGGATCAGCAACCACAACACAATTCCATTTTCCAAAAAAGAATAAGCTGAAGAAAGAAAGACTCCATGAAAAACCAATGTGTGTGTGCAAGTGTGTGTGTGTGCGTGGGTGTGCATGTGTGTGTCCACTGAGGAACCAACCTGAACATTTATAGACAAACATACTAACCAGGCTTGTCTCTGGCAATGCTGTTGTTGCAGGTAATTTGCATATTCTAATGTTGATTTTCCAGAATAGACCGATTTATTTAATAATGTTATGCGATCAGAAAAATTCAACCATTTCCATTTGGCAGACAGCTGCTAGCAGGCAGTTTTCTCAGCTCCAGCTCTGTGGGTGTTTGGGCTGGGGCGGGGGTGGCTCTTGGCTGCCCTGTGTGCTGTGAATGTCGGCGGCCTGGCCTTGACCCCCAGGTGTGCAGCACACATACCGCGGGCGTGGACATGAACCTAGAGCATCTTCAGTCACTAAGTCGTGTCCGACTCTTTGCGACCCCACGGACTGCAGCATCTGACCTCCAGGGAGGCAAAAACCCACCCCTGGCTGGGAACTATTGCTGCTGTCTGGGTTCTAACCACTGCTAAGCCATCCATAACCTGTGCAACTGGTGAATAATCTCCACCCAGATTCCTTTGCTGTAAAATAGATGATGACACCTCACAGGGTTGCTTGAGGACTAAATTAGCAAACGTACATTTGAATGACTAGCACAGTTACTGGAGTAGCATAAAATGCACAAGAATGTGGGCTTTCATTATCGAATAAAAGGTGCTGGAGACATTACAGGTAGATGAACACATTTGGTACAGGAAGGAGCTTGACCCCGCAGGCCACTGTCCCCTCAAGGACTGGCCTCTCCCCATGGGGTCCCAGAAGCCCCACTCAGGGCTGGCTTTCTCCTGGGACCTGGATGAAGTCTCAGCAGGCACCTGTGACCATGAGGGCAGCCTCCGCCCCGTAATTACAATGCTGTCTAGAGTACAAAATTCCAGATTTCACTCGGTGATGTTCTGGCTCCCCAGCCTTCCTGGGAGAGGGGATCTGGGGGCTTCTCCCTGACTCACCTTGTCCCCCACTGTGGTTGGTGGGACTCTTCAGGGCTCCTTCTTAGTGGTGAGGGGGCGAAGCCTTCAGCGGCTGGCACCCTGCCCTGTGCCCAAGTCCTCGGGCTGGGCAGACACTCAGACGCTTCCTTTTGGAGCGAGGTGGGTTCAGTCAGGTTCTCAGGACCTCCCCTGCAGCAGATGCCACATCCTGGGACCTGCTTCTCCTCCTGCACACGGGAGCTCTCCTCTGGGGTCACCCAAGCCCCCAGAAGGTCCACATTTCATCTCCAGAAAGCAGCACCAGCACCCTGCTCCCTGTCTTGGGGGAACCCGTCCTCCACCCTGGGCCCTGCCGGGTGAGGAGCACAGAGCATCCCTCTGCCCCCTGACCCCAGGGGCGCACCTGGCTCCAGGTGAGGGGCTCACTCTGCCCCTTCCTGCCCCTTCAGTGGACCTGACGGGGGAGGGCCGAGCAGATCACGGGCTCCATCACCTCTTCCCAAGGCTGTCGTTGCCTCGGTCCCTTCGGTGCAGGCAGCAGAGGCTGAAGGACCCAGAGGCGTGGGGGTGTCGGGTGCTGGGGTCCAACCCCGGTGGATCCAGAGTGATTCGAAGGTGGGGACGGAGTCGGCGTCCTTGGAAATAACTTATTTAATTACAGATAGAGAGGGATTAGAAAATTAGCAGAGAAAAAGAGGCTGAATAACTTGGTTTACATGGAATACCAATCACCACCTACGTAGGCCGCAGGCGTCTTCCCGTTCTCCCGAAGGAGAGGAAGCACTGAGCCGCACCCCCGCCCGGTCCGATCTTAGAAGCCCAGGCAAAATTAGCAGGATTGGTGGGTACCTATGCACAGATGGGAATTCGGCCAGAAAATAGTAGGAGAGAAAAAGAGGCTGAATAACTTGGTTTACGTGGGATACCAATAAAATTCCAAGACAAGGAATTTGCACCGTCTACGCTGGGCCACCGGCGCC
This sequence comes from Oryx dammah, assembly GCF_014754425.2. Classification (NCBI taxonomy): domain Eukaryota; kingdom Metazoa; phylum Chordata; class Mammalia; order Artiodactyla; family Bovidae; genus Oryx; species Oryx dammah. Next base: position 2,234,240 of record NW_024070195.1, read on the forward strand.
ACTTGAATATCGGAAGCTGCCCCTCCTTAGGCTCCTTGTTGTGTGGGCTTGAAAGCCGGGACAAGTAAGTAGACATGGCAGACATCCACGCTCCAGATGGGAATTCAGCCAGAAAAACGGGGAGCAGGAAAGAACGACATGAACGATCAGTCTTTCTGGAAACTGACCCCATTTCTTTATTTTTGCGTTTGCTTATATACCTTTTGTTACACATAGGGATGAATACAGAGTCACACGGGGGTCAGCAGTCCTGACCTTTATCAAAAGCAGGTGCCTTACATAAAAAAAGATCTTAGGGGTTTTACATCATCTTCTGGCCATGAGGCCTGCTGACATTTTATGACCCTTTCTTTCTGATAGCAAGAAACTTATTTTTTCCAAGGGTGTTTTTTCTTAAGCCAGGCACCACCCTCCAAATAAAGTTGCATTCCTATAGGGTGAGGGTGTAGTGAGTTACAATCAAGAAAGGAATTTATTTAACCCAAGGTTAACATGATTAATCTTAAAGGTTAATACTTATTTCTCCTATATGCTTAAAGGTTAATACTTATTTCTCCTATATGCTAGTTATATTCATTATAAGGGCAGGGAATATGGAGATTTAGCTGCAAACATCAGCCCAACAAATGAAAACCCTTCACCAATGTTCCCCTTAAGATCTATTTAGTCTTAAGATAGTGATAAAGTTACATTTTTACACAGCAAGGACACAGTGATTTATAACAAAGTACAGTGATCTATTACAAAAGAGAAAATTCATTAACTCAAAAAGTCTAGTATTGCTAACATCAAAAACGACTATATTTCCTTTTCTATATTCCAAATACATTGATTAATATATTCCCAGGTGCCTAAGGATATGGAGGCCTGGCGGCAATCATTGACTCAACAATGAGAAAAGCCCTATGCTAATTAAGACTCTCAAAATACTCCAAACTCTCTGTGCTGTTTATGGTTGAGAGGTAGGAAACAATCATGTGCATAGTGGCAGGAGCGTGGATAATCCTGTCACACAAGCTAGTCTGCCAGCAGAGAGGTCTGACCTGAAACACCCTTGTCACACCCAGGGCAGGGAATTAGCAGCAATTATTGGCACAACAAATGAAAAACTCTTCACCAATATAATTCCTAACCAACCCACTATACTAATAATTTCTAACTTCCCAAAAGAATTTGCCTTTAGTAAGTCTAAAACATCTCATGCCTCTCAGGTTGGGAGGCTGTAAACAGTCACGTGTAGCCTATACAGGACGAACCTATACAGGCGGGCTAGATAACCTTCAGAGGAGTCCGTAAGTTGAAACACTCTTGTCACGCCCAGGAATTTTTATTGACTTGGAGCCGCACGTTTACTCCTTCTCCGAGAGAACCGGTGGGGAACAGCCCCCCCCATAAAGTCAGAGGTGTAGGCGAGAGCATGAAACAGTAAAGTAGATAGACTCTGGTTTTGGGGTAGATGCTCGGGAACAGGGGGTTTCCTGAGGCTTGATCACGCCTTTGTGTACGCCAAGCCTCCTTCCTCATGACCTCTGCCATGGGCGGAGTTCCTCACGCTGGCTCCCGGCAGTCGCGGCTGGTCTTGGAGGCTCAGCAGAGACAGAGTTTATGAGCACCCTCAGGGCCTCATCTCCTGGTTACCTGTATTCACAGACAGCTTCTCTGTGGACCCGAGACTCCAGCCCTATCCTCTGACCTCAGCAAGGCAGGCCGCAGGGAAGTGTGAAGTCCACCCGAGACAGGCTCCTTCCTTGGTGGGAGGGATTTCCCCAGAAACCAGGCTGCCGGGCACAGCATCAGGAGCTGGCAGTGATGACTTGCGGCCACGAGGCTCCTTAGGAAGTCACGGTCAGTCTCCAGGTCCACAAGCTCAGCATGAGCTGGGCCAGCCGTGGGCTGTGAGAGGTGCAAAGCAAGGGGGCACGCTCTGGGTCATGGGTCCCGTGGGGCCTGAGGGGGCCGCCTCGGCTTCCAGAGCCACTCGGCTGGTGTCAGGGACCACTTACAGAGAAGGGGGCTCTGCCTTGAGCAGGGTAAGGCGGTCACATGTTCTAGCTCAGGGAAGTGGGCGTGGTGGAGGCAGCTAGGATTCAGCGCTGGCCCTGGGCCAATCAGAGTGGAGGTTCTTGCGTGGGGCCCCAACCAGCAGCATCCGCATAGCCTCGCCTGGACACTCGTTGAAAATGCAGATATAGACCTGGACCCGGAACTGTGGCTGTGGGACCCCAAGCAAGGTGCTTCTTACTAAGGCGGCTCGGATGCTGCGAGGGTCCTGAAGCACATGTTAGAGGCACTTGAGGGGGTGTTTCCAGAGTCAGGAGCCCCCAGGGGGCAGTCTGATGGAAATCTTGGTCCTCATGTGGGGTCCAGCAGGGGGTGGGTAACAGGAGAGGGAGAAGCTGTGTCTCATTCACCATGACCAGCTTCTCCTAGCACGCTCATGACCTCCAGGGAGAAAAGGAGGCTGTGATAGAAATGGAAGAAGGTATCCTTCTGGAACACAAGCAATGCAACTGGAGTACCTTCCGGAACTCAGTGAGGAAGCAGAAGATGGTGGTGAGAGCAAAGCAGGGAGGCAGGCCACGTCCTGGCTGGGGCGGGGCAGCCCCTCCTGGGGACCCCGTCACTCACTCACTCATACATTCATTCACAAATATTAATTGGACACAGATTATGGGACACGTGTAATGTGCTTAGCCTGAGAAATCAGGACCCAGAATCAGCCCCTGTACTTAGGAATAAGTGTGGGTGAAGAGAGGGTGAGGTGCAGACAGACGATGTGCCCCCAGATCCTCACTGCATCACAACCACATTCGCGCACCTGGATGAGAGGAGCTGAAATAGCTCAGCTGGGGGAGCGTTAGACTGAAGGTCTAAAGGTCCCTGGTTCAATCCTGGGTTTTGGCAGACTGAACATTTTAATTTACATCCAGGAGAAGGAGCAGTTCTAGCGACCTCCTTGATCTCCGTTTGCATGCTTGAAACTCCTCGAAAATTATATCTTTGGGCTTCCCTGGTAGCTTATCACTAAAGAATCCGCCTGCCAGTACAGAGGATGTGGGTTCCATCCCTGGGTCAGGAAGTTCCCCTGGAGAAGGAAATGGCAACCCATTCCGGTATTCTTGCCTGAGAAATCCCACGGACAGAGGAGCCTGGCGTTAGTGACTAAAACAACAACGGGAACCTGGATAAGAATCCCGAGCTGTCGATAAAGGACTAAATTACTCTCATCTCTTTTACTAACAAGATGGGAAAACATGAAACAGAGACATATCAAAAATGGCGAAAGCGGTCTATTTGAGACCTTACTCTCTCATCACCACTCTATGTCTTCCAATCTCTTCTCAGATGATAATGTCTTTGAACTTGACGGTGGAAAATTAAACAGAAAGTGGAATGTCTTGTTTTGGGTGTCACTGTTTGGATTGCACCAGTCATTTCATTTTCCGTGGGGAAAATAATTAATCTCCTCTTCATGGTCCTGTTTGTGCTCAGGTTGTAAGAGCTCCAGAAACAGGAGGGCGTCTCCACGTGTCCCGTCATATTTTCTCTGCCTCATAATCATAGATCATGCCAAATCTCCATTTAACCACCACTACCCTCAATTAAAAAATTGTCAAGAGTTTAATAGTGCCTTCAAAATCCATTTAGTTTAAATACTGCATCGTTGAAGGGCCATTCTGCAACTGCTAAAGCCGCTTCTGTGAGACAGTTTCACTGAGTGCCCCTGGGGAGCATGCATTTCATTTAGGCAGCGTTTGGTTTGCCATATAGGATTATCATAAGGAGGGAATTTCCTGAAATAAGGTTTATTCCAAATATATTTTCAATCTACTTCAACTTTTGTGTAAAAATAAGGATAGATATTAGTCACTCAGTCATGTCCAACTCCTTGCGTCTTCATGGACTGTAGCCCGCCAGGCTCCTCTGTCCATGGGATTCTCCAGGCAAGAATACTGGAGTGGGTTGCCATTCCCTTCTCCAGGGGATCTTCCCAACCCAGGGACTGAGCCCAGGTCTCCCGTATTCCAGGCAGATTCTTTACCATCTGAGCCCCCAGGGATGCTTGTCAGATAAACCCATCCTCTTCGGGGATGGTTCCTCCCACAATTGTTTGGCAGCTTACACAGAAGTCTGGAAGTATTTTGGACTGAAACCTTTGACATGTGAAGCAGTCTCCCCCAGTATTTGAAACTGTGCTGGCCTAGAAATCTCCAGGCCTCTGAGCCTAAAATACAATAGAAATTCCCAGGAATAACAATACCCTCCAATCCCACAACTCAGCTCCAGTGCCCCCACAGCCAGCCTCTAGGTCCCGTCACCCAGCTGATGGGGCATCAGCAAGAGTCAGTCATTCCCAGGAAGAAAGTGAGCGACGCTTGGCCTGGAGGCTGCCCTGAGCCATGCGTGTGTTCCCACCGTGCGCAGGCTCGGTGGTTTCCATGGGGACCTTTCCCTCTCTTGTCATTTTATCACAACTAAACAAATGGGCAGCCTCGCTTCCTCCCCTCCCAAAGGCCCTGGTGGACTGGCCTGTCTGCACTGGTCACAGGGCAAGAGGCAACAGCGGCGTCGTGGGCAGTGCCCCCGACTTTTCTGGAGCTAGGGATGGCTCAGCTCCTGGAAGTGATGCCTCTCAAGTCCCCCATCCCTTCCATTCAGAGTCCTGGTTAAGATGGAAAGTTATTCTGAGTAATAACGCTTTCCTTCCCCTGATCCCCTCACATTGAAACCGTGATGCTTCCTACCTAGGACTTCTTGCTCAGTAGACATAACTCTCGGTTCTGGAGAAGAAGGTGCCTTGCTCTCTGAAGGGCAGTGGGGCTTTTGCTGCCTGTACTGACCAAGCAGCCTTCCCATCCTGGGTGGCTTCTATTGACCCCGGAGCTTGCCGCACCTGAACTCAGGACAGCCTGAACTTCTTCAACACAAGTGATGTTCCAGGCAGGCTGTGGACACTGGCAATAAATTTGCAAAAAAAAAATATATATATATCCTAACTAAACGATGAAGCACATGCTGTTTTGAACACTTAGGGTCTCTGCTCCCCCAAAGGTGCTGTGTCCTGACCTCAGGGCTGTGGGCTGACCTCAGGCCTCCAAGCGGGTCTACCCATGGCCACCGCGTCTCCCCACCCCACTCGGGTATCCTGGTCATGAAGGGCCACACAGGGAGCACATTTTCAAAGCCCCCATCACTTCTAGCTGGGGACCTGCTGGGAGCCGGGTTCCTGTGTGTGAATGCTGGCTGGACGGGAACAGTCCTGGGGGTGCGGGAACGGAGAGAGGAGGCGGCCGGGCGCAGGGCTGCGGGAATGCACCTTTACTCGCAGCGGGCCCCGTAGGAAGCTCTGGGCCTGATGCTGACCACAGACGAAGGCCCAGGTTGGAGAATCTGAGTCCTCTCTGCTGCCCACTGGCTGGGTGATCCCCAAGACACGTTTAATCTTCCTCATCTGATACACAGCATGGGGCCCAGGCCAGATCAGTGGCTCGGCTCTCAAACAGCAGAGTTCGGAAGACTCACCGGGCTAACACAGGAGGAGAAGGACCTCCCGGCAATGCCCAGAAGTTCTGGTTTCAAAGGTCCCCATGGTGACGGTGCTGATGGTCTGTGGACCATAGGTGGGAAAACGCTTCTCTCTAGAAGCCTTTTGGCCTCAGGTAACACTGATAGGCTCCAGCTCTGATTCTAAAGTGGATTCTCTCTGTTGGGGCTGGTGTTCCATTGTTTTTTCTATTTCCTTTTTATTTATTTTTTAATTGTAGGATAATTGCTTACAGAATGTTGTTTTCTGTCAAACCTCAACAGGAATCAGCCTTAGGTATCCCCTCCCTTTTGGACCTTCCTCCCTCCATTGATTTTTATACACATGAAATACTTTAAAATTACTAGAGTATTCATGATCTTTTCTTCATAATTAAATTAGAAAACATTAAGAGAGTAATGGTCTTCCCTGGTGGCTCAGCAGTAAAGAATTTGCTTGCAATGCAGGAGACGCAGTTTGATCCCTGGGTCGGGAAGATCCCTTGGAGGAGGAAATGGCAACCCACTCCAGTATTCTTGCCTGGAGAATCCCATGGACAGAGGAGCCTGGCGGGCTAGACTCCAGGGTGTCACAAAGAGTCGGACACAACGGAGCAATTAAACAATAACAAGAGAGGAGTAGCTTTGAGAATAGCGTCTTTGGGCGAAGGGCTAAATGAACGGAGCAAACAGATGAGGAGCTGGCTGTTTATCAATTACTCCCCAGAAGACGTTCTGGGAGGATCTGCACGTGGTCATTGTTCTCTTTTTCATCTTCTCTTTCTTCCCCACCCTTTCTTCACTTGTCCTCTGTCTCCCTCGGATGACTCTGCTTTATTTGGGGGCTCCCTTGATTGAGGCCACTGCCCCATGTAGAAGCAAATAGGAACCGTGGGTTCAGGACACCCTGAGAGCAGATAGGAAATTGACCTGGCGGATGAGTGTGTCTGCTGTCACCATGGAGCCCCGTGCCTCGGTTCTGGGTTTTTTTTTTTTTAAATCAGAACAGGAGGTGCCCTCAGCAGCTTTCAGCTTGCTCTTGGCATCGAGCCCTAGATCGAAAGATGAGGAAAACCAAAATCATTGGCAGTAGGGAAGGAGAGGCTTGCTGAGATGTAGCCATGACTATTTTATTAGAGCAGCCATAGAGAATATTCACACACGGGAAAACACCACCAAATATGGGGGGGGGGAGTGTTTGAATACTATAACACTTGGATCTCTAGCAAGGTTAATAACACTATACAGAATCACTTTTGAAATTGCCAGTTAGAGAACTAATTTTGCTTCTAAAACTCACTGTTTTGGGGGATTTGTAAAGAAGACAATGCATACAAACCTATCAATATTTATTTTATTTGCAGGAGTGACTCGCCCTTGGCGCAGACAAGCCCTGAGCACGTGCACACCCACAGTCCGCAGCTGACACGGGCCGCGATGACCGCCCTGCGGAAGTTCCGGCCCGGTTCCCTTCACCTTCCTCTCCCTCCCCACGGCGGCTCTTGCCTGACGCCGAGGTATGCCTGGAACAAGCAACGCGCCTACTTTTTTTTTTTTTTTTCTTTTTACTTTTTTTCCTCTCTACATAGATCGTTAAGCTTTAGTCGTTGCAGGAGAATTATAATACTTGTTCCAGTTTTCCCAACTTCTTGATTAAGTTTTCTCAGGACTCATTAAAACGTAAGCATTCCCTAAGAAGTGCGGGGAAGACATTTCTGTAGGGAGACACCACCCTTCTCTGGGCCTCTCGGTTGTAATGGCCACAGCAAAGATGACCTGGTACCCTTGGATGGTTGCGTGGAGTGGACAAGACTTTGAACAAGACTAAAAGTGATTTTATCCTCTCCACCTTGGAAGCATTTAAAGAATTTCCTTCCTTTTAGTTCAGCCCGGGGTTTCTAAAACAAAACAAAACAAAACTACATTTGTGTTAATAATTTAAATGCATGAATGTGAGTCAGTTCAAATGAGGTGGATGAACCTAGAGCCTATTTTACCGAGCGAAATAACTCAGAAAACAATTGTATACTAACGCATATATATAGAATCTAGAAAGATGGTACCATATATATGGAATCTAGAAAGAAGAACTTATTTTCAGGGCAGCAGTGGAAAAACAGACATAGAAAACAGACTTTCGGACATGGGGTGAGGGGAGGAGAGGGTGAGATGTATGGGGAGAGTAACATGGAAACTTACTTTACCATATGTAAAATAGACAGCCAACGGGACTTTGCCGTATGTCTCAGGGAACCCAAACAGGGGCTCTGTATCAACCTAGAAGTGGGGGGGCAGTGGGGAGGGAGATGGGAGGGGGGTTCAAGAGGGAGGGGACATATGTACAACTCTGGCTGATTCATGTTCAGGTTTGAGAGAAAACAACAAAATTCTGTAAAGCAATTATCCTTCAATTAAAAAGAAACAAATATAAAAAATTAAATAAGCATGTGAAGACTAGGTAATAATTTAATGGGAAGAGGGTGGAGAGCTATCCTACTAAGAGATTGACTGATGGGAACTGACATCAGGAAGTAATCTTTTTATTGTTGTCTCGACCTGTTGCCCGATAGCTAAGCCAGTAAACTGGAACAAACATCATGTTTCCTCCATCCACACCCGTCTCCCATGATCACATACTCTTGAGCAATCTTATGTCTTACCCACTGAATCGGTTCATATTGAGGGCATATGGTGTACACCCAAAATCCAAATTTCCTGGTCTTCAGATGAAAGATGAGGTGTAACAAAATAAAATTATGAAAATTTATTCCAAATAAAGTGTTTCACACGAAAAGACTATGAGTTAGAGACTTTAAAAGTAAATATATGCTATGAAGGTTCTCTTTTAAAATTCTTATCCAATTAGATCATAACCTGAGTTAGACGGTTAAGAAAAATTTGTAGGGAATTGTAACAGATGATAATGCTCCAACTGAATTTAAAACATGTAAGCATTCACTCAGTAATCTTTTGGTGTAAGGCCAAGTTCTTTTCTTTCTATATGGTCTGCTGACTGGAGTTGCTTGTTATCTTTCTTGAATAAATCTTGCTGTGATGTGCTTTCAGCATCTTTAAGTGGAGGTAGAAATTAAAGTAGATTCAAAACAATCTAGGTGCACAAAGCTTCTGAATTTGTAAGATTAGATTTCCTCTGACTATGATACAATAAAATTAACCTTTTTTTGGGGGGTGTATACAATTCTGTATTAACACGTGTAGAGATCCATGTTGTTGCTAAGTCATGCCGACTCTGTGTGACCCCCTGGACTATAACCTGTCCATGGGATTCTCCAAGTAAGAATACTGGAGTGGGTAGCCATACTCTCCTCCAGGGGATCTTCCCGACCCAGGGACTGACCCGCGTCTCCTGCACCACAGGCAGACTCTTTACCACAGGGCCACCTCGGCCCTGCTGGAGGCGGAGAGGCAGGCATGGTGGGCCTGAGTCAGCCAGCATGTGCGGCTGTTATTTAAGGCCTCGGAAAGGCAGGATTCTCACCAGAGCAGCACAGTCACCCCATCAGCTGGGAACGTGGTCTTCACATCCAGCACAGCAACCGTGCAGGCAGCCCTGCTGCCTGTGGGAACCTGTGAGAACTTACACTCTAAGTCCAGTCTCTGCAGCCCCCCACACTGGGAGGAAGCTCACACGCCCTTGTGCTCACACACATGCCTATTCACGGGCAACGTGAGAGCAAGCCGGGTGAGTGGGATCTAATTCAGGCACACTGACATCTAGGGTTTGCACGTGGGATTCTGGGCAGCCTGGGTGCTGGGGGAGCCCTGCTGGTCAGATAGGAGCATGAATCCACCCCAGTCATATTCTGCTCAGGGGCTGCTTTCCATGTTCTTCTTTCTTTCTCTCTCTTTTTAAAATTGGGTACTCAGGGCTGGTGCACTGGGATGACCCAGAGGGGTGGGATGGGGAGGGAGGTGGGAGGTGGGGTTCAGGATGGGGGATGCGTGTACACCCATGGCTGATTCGTGTCAGTGTATGGCAAAACCCGGTACAATACTGTAAAGTAATTAGCCCCCAATTAAAATAAGTAAATAAATAAAATGGAAGTATAGTGGGTTTGCAGTGTTGTGACGATGTCTGCCATATGGCAGAGCGACTCAGTTATGCAGATACATATTTTTTCCCCTCATGGTTTATCACAGGATACTGAATATAGTTCTCAGGGCTATACAGCAGTACCTTGCTGTTTATCCATTCTTTTTTTCTTTTTTTTTATATAGACAAGGCAGCAGTTACACACATCTTCAAAAATCACCTTCAGGCTCACGTTTAATGGATTCTTTTTCTCCAGAAGACTAAAATGATACAGACACCAGGACCGCCAGAGGGAATTCTGGAACACACAGCACCTTTGAGTCCCCTGGCAACGCTGCGGGGTTTCACGTCTCCCTGAAACGACACACTCCTTAGGGGGTGAGCCAACTGCGGGGGTGGGGGATGGTGTTGCCTGGAAGACAGGAGGCCCACTTTTAGAAGCAGGAGTTGGGAAAACTTCATTTTAGGGCCATTTGTGGTCGATGAGTGGACTCGTGACTTCCGAGCTTCAGCCGGTTCAGGGACGGAACCCCGCGGGGCAGGGGGTGGGCACTGAATGAGCCCTGAGGAAAAGCCAGTTGAGAGCTTCCAGCCACATGTTAAAGATACGCAACTGTTTCCTGAGGATCAAGAGGGCGTTCTAGCCACAGGAGATGCAAAGAATATTCTGTGGGAAGAAAGGAGAAGGGGAGAAAGGAAGGAGAGAAATGGGATCATCCAAAGCTCTAGAAATCAAGGCTCCACTCAGAGAAGGCAGGCAGAACCCCGGCAACCCCTTCCAGTGCAGAGTTGGACATGACCTAGCAACTGAAATCAACAAAGAACCCCTGCTGCGATGGTACTTGCCGCAAATAGGCCTGGTCCTTCCCTCCTAATTATGTCACCCTGAGTACGATATTTACCCCTTCTAAGCCTCAGTATCCTCATCTGTAAATTGAGCCTTGCTTCATAGGAGTTTGTTGAGGGCCAATGAACAAAAAAGAGCTTCTGCATTAGCAATGATGCTAAAGGCAGACACAAGGCAGCCCTTTCTAAGAAGCTCTCCATGTGCGATCTGTCCAGTTTTCACAACAGTCTTGCGAAGTTCCCACCTCTTTGAAAGAGGAAAAGAAGATTGACCTGTGTGCTCGGCTAAGCTGTGTGCTCGGCTAAGCTGGCGGCAAGACTGGAATTTGAACCCACAGGAGTCTGGCTCCCTGATCTGGGCTGGATCCCTCCTTCCTCACTGTCCTTATTTGCAAGTCTTTCTTTTGACCATTTCACAGGTGAGATGTGAACTCTGGCCATTTTCAAGATTTCAAACCACATTGAAGAGAAGTGTGTTTGGCCAAACCTGGGCTCAGTGCGATTTGGGGCTTCTCAGTGGATTTGACTTATCTAGGCTCAATTCACTGTTAATGGACATAATTGACTCATACTTGTACCTTGTAATCTGAGTCCCAAAAGTATAAAAATTAAATCCACCAGTATTTTCAAAGTTCAAAGTTTGCATTAGTAAAACAGGGGAATAGAAGCTTCACAGACAACGGCAGCTTCCAAGAACAAATACCTTTATTAGTGGGGAAAGTTGGTCTTTTGGGTCGCTTAACGTTGGTTCTTCAAGGAAGTTGTTATTTAGTTGGTAAGTTGTGCCTGACTCTTTTCAACCCCATGGACTGTAGCCAACGGGCTCCTGTGTCCATGAGGTTCTCCAGACGAGAATACTGGAGTGGATTGTCATATCCTTCTCCAGGCGATCTTCCTGGATCAGAGATAGAACCTGGGTCTCTTGCATTACCAGGTGGATTCTTTACCAGTGAGCCAGCAGGGAAGCCCTTTTCAAGGGAGATCAACTGTATAAAATTGACCTTACGTTGGTCATGATGGTGAGCAGCTGGGCTGTAGGGCATTTTACACCATTGTTTAAAAATAAACCCCACACAGTGAGAATCGAGGCAATCCTGGAGGGAAAGGAACCTCGGGAGTTTCTGGTTTCCTCCGGGCTGGGAGCAGACAAGCACGTCTCATCGGGTCTGATCGAATCTCCTGTGTTTAGACACTACTTCTTTCCCAGGAGGGAAAGTGGTTCCCTAGAGACATCTTGGTAGTCATAGACCTGCCCAGGTGCCAGCTTGAGAGTTATTTTCTTACACTGAGGATTTTCTTCCCACTCGGCAGAGAGGAGAGACGTCCAGACTTGTTTGGGAATATGATCCCATCCGTGCTCAGATATATTTAGAGTGTCTCCCTAACTCCAGCCTTTCAATAGCCCTCTAGGGACGTGTTGATTTAATTCTTGTATGTTTTAGGATGTTAAAATGGGAAGTACCTGAAACACAGATCTGGAATTTACTCCTGGGGTCTGGTGCCTGCTAACTCAGGTTAACGTGAACTCTGACGAGCATAATTTAATGTGTCAGCGATCCGTTTGCAGAAGAGCGTTCAGATCCACACAGAGCTCCATCACTATCTCTCTTCCTGTCTCCCGCTCGCTTTCACATACACATCCAGACTGTCATGGGCTCTTGCCATTTTCTTGCTATCCCCTTTCAGCCCTAATAAAACCATTTATTCGGGAGAGTTTCTCTGGAATCGGTATTGAGCTGAGAAGCAACTTGAACATGAATCATGATAACGTGTCTCATTGTTTAGGTAGCAGTGAAGATTCTCAAGATGATGGAGAGGAGCCAACCACCCTCTGTTCATCTCAAAGCCGTGCAGCCCCACTCTTCCTCACACAGAGATTTACAGGTAATCACTGCAGCAGATAAGGAGTCTTGAAGGAAGCAAAAGTTTTCAAGAATTGAGGTGCTTCTGTACCAGAAGGAACTAGGATGTGCCATGAACTCTGATGCTAAATTAGATGGAAGAAATGCAAAAAAAAAAAAAAAAAAGCAAGTATTTAGAAAACAGTAATCAATGTGTGTTGATTATCCTTTTTTTTTTTTTTGACTGTGCCTGGCAGTACGTGGGATATTAATCTCCTGACCAGGAATTGAACCCAGGGCCTCAGCCGTGAAAGCACAGAGACCTAACCACTGGACTACCAGGGAACTCTCCCCAGACTGATTTATACTCCAAAGACTTCAGACACTGGGATTATCCAAAACAAAGTCTAAAACAATCAGAAATAATCTTTTTTTTTTTTAAAAAAAGATTACCTTAGAAGAAAACATAGGTAAAACACTCTTTGACATAAATTATAGCATCATTTTGGGGGGGGGGATTTGTCTTCTCAGGCAAAAGAAACAAAAGGAAAAATAAGCAAATGGGACCTATTTAAACGTAAAAGCTTTTGCACAACAAAGAAAATCATCCACTAAATGAAGACACAGTCTACTAAATGGGCAGAAATATTTGCTAATGATATGACCAATAAGGGGTTAATATTCAAAATATATACACAGTGAATACAACTCAGTATTGAAAAAAAAACCTCTTTCTGTTCATCTCACTCTTCTTTTCCTTCCATCTTTGTCATTGACTATATATATTTATTTACTTTGGCAATATCCTCAATAAGCTATAAGCTTCATGAGACTAGAGACATTTTCTGTTTTCTTCGCCATTTATTGAATGGTTAAATGAATAAATGGATGATAACTAAATGACTGACTTGAGCAACATGGGTGGATCTTAGAAACACTGTGTTCAGAAAAATTGAGAAATAATGGAAAGTGTAGCACAATTCTATTAATATAAATTATAAGCACAAGCATTGAAAGAATCCAGAGGGGGAAAGCCTTTTCAACCAATGCTGCTGGAACAACTGTATGGAAAGAAAAAAGAACCTCAACCCTTACCTCATACTACATGTAAAAACTAAAGACGGCTCACAGATTTAAACACAAAAGCTTAAAATATAAATCCTCTAGAATAAAACAGAGGAGAATACCTTCCTGAACTTTGGTGAATATAGGCAACGATTTCTTAGGTTGAACAACAACAAAATCAACCATAAAACAAAACAAAAATTCTTATATAATTGACTTCATTAAAGGTAGAAATGTCTGCTTATCAAAAGACACCATTAGGAAAATGAAAAGGCAAGCTACAGAGTAGGAGAAAATATTTATAGTACAGATATCTAAAATATGTATAGAACTGCTAAAAAAAAAATAGGGCTTCTCTGGTAGCTCAGCTGGTAAAGAATCTGACTGCAATGCAGGACACCCCAGTTCGATTTCTGGGTCAGGAAAATTCCCTGGAGAAGGGATAGGCTACCCACACCAGTATTCTTGGGCTTCCCTTGTGGCTCAGCTGGTAAGGAATTTGCCTGCAATGCGGGAGACCTGGGTTCGATCCCTGGGTTGGGAAGATCCCCTGGAGATCTAAAGTATGTATAGAACTTCTAAAAATATTCAAAAAATATAAAGAACCCAGTTTTTAAAGTGGGCAAAGGGTCTGGACTCTTTATAGAAGAAGACTTGCAAATGACCTAAAAACACGAGAAAAAACAGCCACCATCATAAGCCATTGTGGGGTGTCAAGTGAGACTGCAGCACCCGCTGAAGTGCACACCCATCAGCCTCACCGGGGCGTCCCAGGGCACCGGCTTCCCAATTTCTCATAAAGTTCAACATAATTTCTCCAATGAGCCAGCAATCCCAGTGCCGGGTTTTTTAACCCCAAAGACCTGAGAACCTAAGTCCATATAAACAGTTGTGCACAAACTTTCATGGCAGCTTCATTAATAATAGTCGGTGGAGTGACGTGGATTGAATACAGTTGTTTGCCAATGGACAGATAAGCCCACGCACTTTGATGGGATACGCAGCGCGAGGCAGCAAACTGCAGCGGTGCCTCTGCGTACACGGCGCTGCATGAAGGCCTGCGGGTGTAACGGGCCAGGCGCTGCGGGGTTCCACTTGCAGAGTGGTGGTGGCCACTGAGTCGTGTCTGACTCTTTGCGACCGCGTGGACTGCAGCCTGCCAGGCTCCTCTGTCCATGGCAGTCTCCAGGCAAGAGTACTCGGGTGGGTTGCCATCCAGCTGCAGAAGAGGAGACGAAAGTGGAGAGTAGAAATCTCAACGCTGGTGCCTCTAGAAGGGAGGGATTGACTAGAAGGGGCAGGAGGAACTTTCTGGGGAGATGAAGCTTTCTTGACTGGGATGACCGTGCTAATATTGATACATACATAAAGAACTCATCAAACTCTACAGATCTGTGTATTTAATGAAAGAAAATTATTATACCTTGTAATATATATTTATATATATATATATATAAATGAGAGAAATGACTAGACATGAAGCTTGCTCCTGAGAGGAGAGAGAAGGCCGGCAGGCAGGAAGCAAGGAGGGGAGTAAGGAGGGGGAGTGAGGCGGAGGAGGGGTGACGGATGGGAGGAGAGCAAGTGGACGTGTGTGTCCTCTCCACACGTCCGGTACTCAGTCCAGGACGGGGGCACCGCCAGCTGCCGGGCAGCCCTCAGTGGCATCTTGACTGGCTGGTTCACGGATCCCAGGCGTGTACTCTGCAGCGCAGACACCTCCTTTATTTGGGTGCCAGGGAGGAAAGTCCTGGGAGCATCTTATTGGAAGCCTGTTGGAGGCAGGGGTCCCGGGGATTTCAGGGTGCAGGACTTCTCTCCACCAGGCCCCGGGGACCCCTGGGAGGCCCCCATCTGACTCGGCACAGGGGCAGCTGTGGATCTGAAACCTGCCCCGGGCCTGGCATCCACAGGGCTCGTCCCTTAGAGCCAATCCCCAGCACCGTGGTCCCTGACCATCACCCCGGCCTGGCCTGGACCTGTGCCCGAATGCCTCTGCCCTGCTGAGCACTTACCCGGTGAGTCCCACCCTTGTGCCAGCTCCAGGCTGGGCGCCGGGCGGGGAGGACAGGACCCCTGGGCCCCTGAGCACTCGGGATGATGGAAACAGAGAGAGTGTGCAAAGCGAAGTCTTCGAGAGCTGCCAGGCCGCCCTCAGGCCCCAGCCCAGCTGGCGCTTTGAGAGGACTCGGCAGAGCTGGCCCCTGTGCTCTCGGACGTTCCTCCTTCTCTGACGCACTCTCAGCTCACTGCCTGTCCTCCCTAGACCTCTGGGCCCACCGGGCAGGCTACTCCTGGCCACTGGCCTCTCACACTCACTGTGGCATCTTTAGAGATAGGACACTGTCCCCACCTCCCCCGAGCAGCCTCACATGGCAACCGCAGGATAGAAGGCGGAGGCCCACCCCTCCTTCAGTGGGTGAAACAGGAGTTTTCAAACTCTGCTTCTCAGAGACCTCTTGCAGCTGGCCATCGTAGGTATTTACAGCGGGGAGAAGGCGCCCAGGTCTTTGGGAGACTGATACTGTCATCTTTTACGTATCTGTGGAGATGTTATTTATGAGTTCTATTTCTCTCTTCATTCTACCTGTAAATTCCACTCTTACCAACCTCCTGTAGAGGTGAATTCATTCCCAAACTAACCACAGATTTTACCAGAAAGCAGGAGTGCGGTCGCCTCTGGGTAGGGAATTGATTACATTTGTTTCACGATCACCCAGATACACAGTGCGACACACACACAGGGAGGCGGGGGAGGAGGAAAAGGAGGGACAGGAGAGGGGCAGAGACAGAGAGCGAGGTGGTTTGTCTCCCAAACTTGCAGGTCAGCTACTTACCACCTTCCTACTTACCCATACCAACCCCACCTTCACACGTGTTGGTGGAAAGGCTTTCTGAAGCCCTGGTTCTAAGATCCCAAAGTGTCGTCGCACCAGGGACCCCAGTTCTAGGCTGTTCACAGAAAATCATTCACTGAAAGTCATTTCATCTAAGGATCATTTCCATAAAGGCCAATTTGTCCAACGTCTGAATACAAAATGTGTATCCCTCTTACCTGCTTTTGAAGCTTACAGGGCTCCAGTCCCGAAGCTCTGGTGGCCAAGAGCCCTGGAGTGGGGGCACCAGGCTCCTGGGACCCCAACCTCAGCCTCCAGCCTCTGCTTTCCTTGGGCCAAAGTGCAGCGGCTTCCAATAACAATAACTATTGATTATCTCACAGAGTTCTTGCGGGTCAGGAATTCAGGGCAGATGAGCTGGGGTGGGGTGGGGGTGGGGGTCGGGGGTGGGGTTCTGGCTTTGTTGCTATTCCGTCGCTCAGTTGTGTCTGACTCTGCAACCCTATGGACTGCAACATGCCAGGCTTCCTTGTCCATCACCAACTCCCGGAGCTTACTCAAACTCTTGTCCATTGAGTCGGTGATGCCATCCAACCATCTCATCCTCGGTCGTGCCCTTCTCCTCCTGCCCTCAGTCTTTCACAGCATCAGGGTCTTTTCCAGTGAGTCAGTTCTTCATATCAGGACCTTCAGCTTTGGCATCAGTCCCTCCAATGAATATTCAGGACTGATTTCCTTTAGGATTGATTGGTTTGATCTTTTTGCAGTCCAAGGGACTTTCAGGAGTCTTCTCCTTGAGAGCCTCGCAGTTCTTATAAGGTAACTTGTCATCTGAGGGTCGAGTGGGAGCAGCTGCTTTCCAGATGGCCCTTGCAGTGTAGAGAGCCTGACACTTGGCTTTTCTGGTTATAATGTAAGTGCCTGGTTAAGCTTTTGACTGTTGAGGCTGCCACTTCAAAGTCACCTGTCTCAAATAAACAACCTCCCAGCTTCACAGCTAACTAATGAAAAAGCCAAGCCATCCCACCCATGAAGTTCCCCTATTAGAAAGCCGAGTGACTCAGATAAAAAAAGATAAAAGATAAAGTGGACCCTGCTTTCCCCTGCTAAAGTCTTAATTCTCACTCTTAGGATTTAAATTCATCCATAGAGAGAGAACCAGCAGAACCCTAAACACCCCACCCATTCTCCACCCAGAGGTCACAGAGGCAGGGGACTTGTCACATGAGGTCACTTGTGAAGAGGACACGTGAATGGTCAAGCCTGGGTCTGTCTAGTTCGAGACTCGGTCCAGTTCGAGGACCTTTCCCTCCACTCTTGGCTCTTAGTGGGGGAACCACTTTCTTTCCAAGGCCTCGGTCACCATCCCGCAAGCCGGCCGTGAGCTCTTGATCCCGGGACCCTAGGGAGGGGCCGTGTGAGTCCCAGTGGGGACTCTGGGTCTGGGTCCGCCTCTGCGGGGAGACTGCCTCCCTCTTGCCTTCCTGACTGTGCGCTGGGACTGAGGTCCTGCTGGTCACCTGCCGACTGGAAGTGGTTACTCAGCGGACCGTGAGCCCCATACATCGAGTCCTCACATGGAGGCCTCCCACCCGTGACCAGGGCCTGCAGGGCCTTCAGGGCTGGCCGAGCCTAGGGCCTGCTTTCCCTCCTGACATCTAGAGGCGGTGGCTGCCCCGTCCTGGCAGCTGCTCTCTGGCGGGAGAGGCAGATGAATCATTTTAAAGGAACTTTCAAGCCACCAGAGAGAAAACGTGGGAAAGCAACCTCTTCAATCTCCTCTTTCCTGCTCTCGTGATTCTTCTTCCATCTCTCTTTCTCCCTCTGTCCCTGCCCTTCCCTCTTGCTGTCTCTCTGTGTCTCTGTCTCCCTCTTGCCTAGGTTTTCCTGTGGGGTCAGGGACTAGCCTGGCTCTGCCACGGGCTCCCTGAGACAGTGCTGGCAGCAGGGGCCACCTGCAGGCAAGGGGGCTGCGTGTGGTGACAGCCCCTGCACAGCGGGGTCCTTTGGGGGCCAGCCCTGCCTCCATCCCTAGACTTCGGGGACCTCCTTGGATTCCTGTGCCATGGCTATGCTGACCCTGGGGGGAGTGAGGCTGGTGAGGCTGAGCGGTCCTCAGGAGCAGAGAGGGCAGGTGGTTGTGGGGCTGGGAGGCCGGGGGAGCCTACCTGCTGGGGTTCCTGCTTTGCCAGCAACCACAAGAGCAGACCTTGGTCTTCCAGCGGGTGGATGACAGGTGGCACGGACCACCAGGTCACCAGGGGCATTTGTAGGTGGCCGCTCAGAGGCTGCTCTCTGTCCAGTCCATTGGAGATGGGCAGGGGAAACTCAAGCTGTCCCAGGGGTGTATCCCAGGCAGCCTGGACCCCCATCTAGGCTCTGTCGCCAAGGGTACTGGAGGGCCCTTGCCCCTTGGCATGCAGTCCAGAGGTGATGCCAGGGCAGCCACGGGCAGCCACGGGCATCCGTGTGAGCAGCCTTTGAAAACATCAAGTGTGTCACAGGAGCAAATAAGTTAGTCGTTGTTATTGTTGAGTCTCGAAATCGTGTCCGACTCTGCAACCCCATGGATTATAGCCCGCCAGGTTCCTCTGTCCATGAGATTTCCCAGGCAAGAATACTGGAGTGGGATGCCATTTCCTTCTCCAGGGCATCTTCCCGACCGAGGGATGAACCCGAGTCTCCTACATTGGCAGGCGGGTTCTTCACCGCTGAGCCACCAGGGACGCAGATAAGTTAGATCGATGACAAGTCAGCAGCTCCTAATTTTTATTAAAAATATCTCATTTACTCCTCCCTCCTCCCTGAACTTTCCCCCTGGCTGGCAGACAGGAGGGAGGCTGACATGGCAGGTGAGCTCACCAAGGCTCAGCCTGCCTGGCCTGGTGGCAACATGCTCTCTGGGAAGATCACCCGCGAGGAAATCCCAGGCGAGTCGTGTATGAGGAGGACCAGAGTCTTGTTTTCCGTGGCATTTCTCCTCAAGCAGCCACACATTTTTGGTTATACTCACAAAACACAAATTCCAGATTTCTGCAACAGAAGATGAAGATGAATGTCTTCTTGGACATTTGATTATCGTTGGCTGGAAATGTGCTGCTGATCTGGGCCTGAAGAAGGGTGGTGAATGTAGGCTCAGATGGTGGGTGGCCTGTCCGCTGTGTTCCTCCCCACATTCTTGGAGGTCAGCAGAAGACTTGGCCTCCTGGTTAAGCGTGTTGTAGGAACACTTTTCCCTTTTCTATGCAGTGATCAGGTTTGAAGCTTCCAGTCTGCTAAATAATACTTTGTTGAGCCTGTGTATGGAGAGATTGTAATTTTAAATACCATACATAATAAAAGACATTGCTGCATGGTATGAAAAAAAAAACTCATTTAAAAATACTTTTCCAAAAAAAAAAAAAACTTTTCCTATTTATGAAGCTTTAATTTTCCCTCAAGTATAGTTGTCTGCTCTATAATACCCTGATGGTGGATTTTCAGTCCCAGTAAGTATTGTGAAAAAAGTGGGTGTTAGTCTCTCAGTCATGTCCAACTCTTTGCAACCCCATGGACTGTAGCCCGCCAGGCTCCTCTGTCCATGGGATTCCAGGCAAGGATACTGGAGTGGGTTGCCATTTTCTCCTCCAGGAGATCTTCCCAACCCAGGGATAGAGCCCACGTCTGAACATTGCAGGTGGATTCTTTACCCCTGAGCCCCCTGAGAAACCCCTTGGGAGGATGGCAGTCATGAAATTCCCACTTCAGAGGTTCCTTCTGGAGTCGTCCCTGCCCGTGGACATAGCTCACTTCTTCCCAGGGTGGCTCTGGCTCCTTTCCATTCCTCTCTTTCTCTCCTTTTGAAGGGAGAACAAGTCGCTAGCTCTTTCTGCCCAATTAGCAGTGTCCGCAGTGGTGGCCGACCCAGAGCAGAGGGAGCCGGAGTCTCGGCCCTGGCAGCAAACAGCAGAGAAAATGGAGTGAAGAGAACTTTCCTTCCACACCCGGTGCCTGGGTTCATCTCAGGGCCAAGGCTGGCCCAGGGCAACATCGCGGAGCCGCAGACGTTGTCTTCAGAGTCTCAGCCCCGTTTGCCCACAGCCTCGGACCTTGGCATTCCTCGAGTTATCTACTCCCGAAAAGATATTAATTATCGACTGTATACATGTTGCTTTTTTTTTTTTTTTTTAATTACTTTGAAAGTTATTTGACTGGTCTCAGTGTCGTGCTGGGTGGAAACATGGCCTTCGAAGGTCTGTCCTTCCTGAGCCCCAGGTGCCCATGGGGGCCGCCCCCGAGTGAACTGGGGCAGGTCAGCGCACAGAGGAGAGATGCTGAGCCTGGGGGGCTGGGCTGAGGCAGCCCTTGGCCGGCCCAGCACCGGCGCTGAACTGATGTCTTCCCCCCTGGGGAAGACTTGGCGTGGGGACGCTGATTTGACTGGACTAGACAGACTCCACATAGGAGCTTTGATGGGGTAACCGGCGACAGGAGTGACAGAAGACGCTGATAGAAACAGTTCTGGGGGTGTGAGGCCTGACCCTGGCCCCGGGGCCTGCCTGGAGGCCGGAGCGGAGCTGGCTCGTGGCGAAGATCCAGCTCATGCGGCAGCTGCCGCGGGATGGGCTCGGAGGGCGCGGGGCTCCCAGGAAAGAGGCGACAGAGGGAGGTTTTGAGGCGGAGGAGGCTTTGGCTTGGAGGGCTGCGTAGTGTCTCAGCAGACGTGGGACCAGGTCACACGAGAGCTTGGCGGGCGGATGGAGGAGCCGTCTCTACGGACCAAGTTAAGAGCACAGATGCTTCAGCCTGGGGCTCACCTCCTCTGACCCTGACTCCCACCACCCACACCTGGAGAGATGCCAGGGGCTGACTGGCCTGAGCGTGACCGCAGAATCCGTGTGTACACGGACCCCGAACACCGGTGCCCACTGGCAGCCGCGGAGGTGCCTGCTCGTGTCCACCTTCAGGAGGGAATCTCTGCAGGGAGCACAGCTGGTGAGGTGACCTCTGGGTGTCCGGGGCTCCCAGCCGGCAGCACTTCCTCCCGCTGCTCCTGGCCAGGAGAGCACAGGTGGGCACAGGTGGGCACAGGTGGGGGAAGGGGACAGGAAGCCGAGAGGGGCCAGTGGGACACATCCTCTTGGGGTGAGCGGTGCTCAGGTGAGCGAAAGGTCATGTGAACACACCTCTCAGGATAGGGATGGAGGCGGCTGCAGGTCAAACCACACCGACGTGAGTTCCCTGTCCTGTTGCCGTCACAGGGAGCGAGTGGCAGAGATCCATGACCCCACGGTATTTGCACACAAGTATTCTCAGACCGGAAGATCCCCTGGAGGAGGGCGTGGCAACCCACTCCAGAATTCTTGCTTGGACACTCCCCATGGACGGAGGAGCCTGGCCGACTACAGTCCGTGGGGTTACAGAGAGTCAGATGTGACTGAGCGACTAAACGCAGCACAGTGTTCTCATGTGGGAGCTCCCCCCACCCCGGATCCTCCTTCAGGAATGAAGGAGCTCTCCCCCAGCTGTTAGACGTATCACCAGCATACGACCAGCTGCCACTCTCTTCTGGAAAAGCCGCAGCTGAGGAGAGCGGCTGCTTCACTGTTGTGCTGCACAGGGCCACCCGCAGGGGCGGGGAGGGGGAGACAGCGGAGACGGCCCTGGGTCCCGCCCAGCAGCTCCGGCCGTGGCTGTGCGGTGGGGGGTCTGAGCCCCAGACCTTGGGCAGCAGGAGAACAGCCAAGACGGAGGCTGGTGACCCCAGGCCCACTGGTCTGAGACCGCCCCATGGACGCCAGGGCAGGCCTCTCCTCCCCCAGCGCCACGACAGTAGGGGGTGTGGAACACACACAGGACCCTGGGGGAGGGGCAGGGACAGGAGCACCCTGAACTCATGAAGATGACCCCAAATTGGCAGAGAAACCTTGAACTGATGGAGAAACCTCCTGACTACCTGAGTCCTAAAATTTGCTCTTGTGCATATCTGACTGTGAATCCAGCCTACTACCTAGGACCGCAGTTCTACTGACGCCTCACTGTTTTTCATTGCTAGGGTTCAGGCAGGCTTCTTTCTAAGTGGGGGGCCAAGGCTTGCATGGGGGCCCTGCTTCCTCCTGGGAGGGGAGTCAAGTTGTGTTCGCGGCTGGGAGTCTGACACAGCTCAGTAAGCCTTCCAACAAAATCCTGTCTGCAAGGGCATGGAGCCAGGGAGGCGCCCGGTTCAAGTCTCCCTTTGGGAGAACCTCTGGGGGAGCAGGGCTGACTGACAGCCTCCAGGTGCTGCACCGCTGGGTCCACCATGGCCCACACGCCAGGCCTGTGGCTCTGGGTGCCCAGGGGCTCCTAGAGTCAGGAGGCCTTGCTGGGCAGCCCTGGCTCAGCCCCTCCCCACTGGCCCAGCTGGGACCCTCAGGACTCGGGCCTGAGGCTCTTCTTGCCCCTCCCTCCCTGCCAGGTGTCACACCTGTGTTGCAAGGTGAGTAGGATCTGACCCCGGCCGTGAGCACCTAGCCTGGTGGGCAGGACAGACAGGAACCGGAAGGTCTGATCCAATCAGATGCGAGCTGCGGAAGAGCTGGGATCAGGGTGCCCTGACCACACAGGAAGAGCGGTGAGTCACTGGGTCCTGAGATGGAGGAAGGCTTCAGGGAGCAGCAGTGGTTAAACTGGCTCTTACAGGCTGAGTGGGCGTCTGCCAGCTGTCCTAGTCCACCCTGGCTGCTATAATAAAATACCAACTGGGTGGTGTAAACAATAGATGGTTATTTCTGGAGGCTGGGAAGTCCCAGAGCAAGGTGCCAGCTGATTCACTTCTTGGTGGGGCCTCGCTCCCTGATTTGCAGACAGCCACCTCCTAGCCAGATGCTCACACGGCCTTCCCTGGGTGCATGTGTGCAGGCGCAGGGGTGGCAAGGTCTGTCTTCTTCCTCTTCTGAGGCCACTAATCCCACCACGAGGACCCCACCCTCATGACTGCATCTAAATCTCTGCAGATGGTGACTGCAGCCATGAAATTAAAAGATGCTTACTCCTTGGAAGGAAAGTTATGACCAACCTAGATAGCATATTCAAAAGCAGAGACATTACTTTGCCAACAAAGGTCCGTCCAGTCAAGGCTATGGTTTTTCCAGTGGTCATGTATGGATGTGAGTTGGACTGTGAAGAAAGCTGAGTGCCGAAGAATGGATGCTTTTGAACTGTGGTGTTGGAGAAGACTCTTGAGAGTCCCTTGGACGGCAAGGAGATCCAACCAGTCCATCCTAAAGGAGATCGGTCCTGGGTATTCTTTGGAAGGAATGATGCTAAAACTGAAACTCCAGTACTTTGGCCTCCTCATGGGAAGAGTTGACTCATTGGAAAAGACTCTGATGCTGGGAGGGATTGGGGGCAGGAGGAGAAGGGGATGACAGAGGATGAGATGGTTGGTTGGCATCACGGACTCGATGGACGTGAGTCTGAGTGAACTCTGGGAGTTGGTAATGGACAGGGAGGCCTGGTGTGCCACGATTCATGGGGTCACAAAGAGTCGGACACGACTGAGTGACTGAACTGAACTGAACTGAACCTTAGTTACTCCCTAAAGGCCCCATGTCCCGATAGCATCACACTGGGGACCAGGGTTGCAGCCTATGCATTGGGGGAGGGGCACACAAACAGCCCGTCAAGGATAGGCACGTTCTCCAAGGGCAGGGAGGCAGGGATTCATGCCTTGCCCGGAACATGCTGGAGCAGAGGCCAGGGGACAAGGCCATGGATGCTACTCAGCCCTAGGCCTTCAGGCACCGGGACCCTGTCCTGAGGAGCCTAGACTAGCCCGGTGGTACTGGGGAACCCCTGGGGTTTGTCATATTTTGTATTTTGATTATAAAAATATTGCTGCTTTATTAACTACAGAACTATCCACTACTCGCTTTCTGCACCCCTCACCCATATTAACTCAAAGATTCCAGTTTCTAGAAATGACTGACCCCCCTCCAAACCTTTTGACTCAGGGATGAAATCACTAGTTTGTTCTTTTTAAGAAGCATACTACATGGACTGGGACTTGCTTTTTCTAAGAATAAAGTTTTATTTTTCTTCTTTCAAGTTTATGAAAGTGAAAGTGAAAGTTGCTCAGTCATGTCCAACTCTTTGTGACCCCATGGACTGTATAGTCCATGGAATTCTCCAGGACAGAATGCTGGAGTGGGTAGCCTTTCCCTTCTCCAGGGGATCTTCCCAACCCAGAGATGGAACCCAGGTCTCCCGCATTACAGGCGGATTCTTTACCAGCTGAGCCACCAGGAAAGCCCAAGAATACTGGAGTGGGTAGCTTATCCCTTTTCCAGGGGATCCTCCCAATCCAGGAATCAAACCCAGGTCTCCTGCATTGCAGGCGGATTCTTTACCGACTGAGCTATGAGGGAAGCAAGAGCCTCTTATTTAGACTCTGTGTTTTCTGAGGCCCCCAGACCTCACATCTAGGGAATAAGAAAAGTTTCACTAGAAACAAAAATAATTCCTTTGCTCTGACTCTACCATGTGGGATGAGGGTGGGAACCCAGGACCCCCAGACTCCTCCCAGCCGGCAAGCTCCAGAATGTGTCCTTGGGCTCTGCTGCCCGGCCCTCGCCCTTCTTGCGGCTTGGTTCCCACTCCAATCACTGGGAGACTCCGGCCCCGGAGCTCAGCTCTGCACAGGCCTGCCTGCTGGGCCCCGGGCGTCTGTGCAGGTCTGCGCGCTGACCACCATCCTGACTGACTTCTGGGCGCTTCTGTGTGGAGCCGATTTGTAACCATGCCTCCAGGACTAGAGCAGGATCTGGCCAGGGACAGGAGAGCGGTGCTGGCAGTAGGGACGATTTGTGACCGGAAACAGCAAGCCTTCAGTGCACCGTGGTTTTCTTCCAACTGGACCGTGTGTGAGCGAGCGCAGAGAAGCATACGGGCTGACCCAGGGCTTGAGGGCGCAGGGGAGCCCCGCTGCACGGGCAGGGGGAGTGGTTCCCTTCTTGGGTTTAGAGGGGCTCACCAGAGGACCGAGGAGTGAGAGAGAGCAGGGAGGCTGGGAGGGGAAGCGCCTGAGCAGGCGTGAGTTCTCAGGTGAGGGCTGCTTAGGGGGCAGGGAAGGTGTGGGGGAGGTCCCTGGGGTCAGCAAAGTCAGAGCGGAAGTTCAGAGGTGAAGTCGTGAGGTGGTCACAGGAAAAGTCAGCACATCTGTGTGGATCTTTTATCCCCTGGGAAGCGTCTGTTCTCCAAACTTACACCTAGCCTCCCTCTCTGGCTTTAGCAGTGGAGCACAAGGACACTCTCTGGGACTTGCCAGCTGTTTGGGAGAAATCTAGGGTCCTGGGTTCCTGCCTCCCCCATCTGAGACCACTTCAAGTCTGTTTGGCATCCATATGGCTGAACCATCAACTCAGTGATGCTGTTACAGGAAAGCCAGTCCTTTCATTGATACTGACGCCCATCAGGGGCTCCTCCCTGGTCCCGGCCCTGGTGTGGGGAGGGAGGACGCTGCTTCCTGGGACAGCACAGCCCACCCTCTGGGCTCCACCTGGTGATCCCCAGGCAGAGCGCAAAGCCTGTTGGGGGGAATTTGGGTCGTTCTGCATCAAAGTTCAGGTCACTCTGCCCCCGCCAGGTCGTCCTGGATGCAGGGTGATGCATGGAAAGGCACTGCTGTTGTCACGGGGAGGTGAACTGGGGTGAGGGGCCTGAGGCATCCTGCACAGGCCCGAGCCGGAGTCACCAGGGCCGCCTGTCACCCCAGGGACGTGTGCAAAAGGCCAGAAAGGCTGGAGGCGGGGCGGGAATGGGAGGGATCGTGCCCCCATTAAAGGAAACCTGTCCTTCCCAGTTACTCTTATTAAACAGCGCAGCCTTCCCTTTGAGGACTTTGCAGTTGATCAGACTTGAATCTAAGTGGGTTTTGTGGCTCCAGGATGAGTGTCAGCCCTTGGCTGGGCATTTAAGAACCTCCAGTGTGGGGGCAGAGCTTCCCTGGTGGCTCAGGGGTAAAGAATCTGCCTGTCATTGCAGGAGACTCAGGAGACAGCGGTTAGTTTCCTGGGGCGGGAAGATCCCCTGGAGAGGAAATGGCAACCCGGTCCAGTGTTCTTGCCTGGAGAATCCATGGACAGAGGAGCCTGGCGGGCTGCAGGCCGTGGGGTCACAAAGGAGTCAGACCCGGCTGAGAGACTGAGCGCCTGGATGCACTGTGGGGCCTGGCCACGAAAGCATTATGTATGGGAACGCGCTGGCCTGGGACGGAGGCCCCTGGAGGCTGCTGTAACGACCGGGTTTGTTCTCCAGACAGCCCGCTCCTGCTCTCCTTCCCTCCTCTTCCCGGAGTCCAGCCCCATGTTGGTCTCTGTCCAACCTACAAACCGTTAATGCACGTGGCAAACAGAGGGGAAAGACTCTGAGACCCACAAATAGAACGTAAATCCCGAGGCCTCCCCTCCTCCTTATTCAGCCTTCCTTCCGAGACTGGTTGTGTGGGTCTCGAGCATCACACAAACCTCTTTGCCCTCCTCTTTCTTCTCCTGTGACAGGGGTCTCAGGTTTCCTGGGGCAAGACGAGGATGTGGGCGTGCTTGGGGAGGGGCAGGCACCCCCCACGCTGACCCCCCCCCTCCCGCTCACATGCCGTCAGCTCTTCAGCGCCCATCGCATCTATATACTTAGATACAATCACTGCATTACACCTCTGTCCTGACTTTGCAGCTGAACTAATGACATAGTTTTCTTTCGTTCTTTGAAGGAACGTTGGACAGAGGGGTTTATGTCCCCAGGTTGTGCTGGGCAGGAGGGATTCAGAGGGCGAAAGGTACTGTTCCCAACAGGAAGCCTCATCTTCTGTCCCGCTTCTTTGTAAAGTCACCACAAACACGTTTTTGACACAGGCAGAGTGAAAATACACAGAATATTTCCCCACCTAGTGGTATGCTAATAGGTGCCAAATAAATATTTGTTGAGTTCTGGGCTTTGGAGTTTTGGGTGAAGGTGTGAAATGCTTTCGTGGTGTTATTATTACTTTATTTCTGAGCTGAGCTTATTCCAGGTGTGACCAAGTAGGAAAGTCTGAACTTTCAAAATAGCAGTGCTGGGAAATGACTGCTCACCGCCTGGGAGGGTCTGCCCTGGGCTTCCTTTAAAAGCTGCCAGCCTCCTGGGGTTCCGTGTGTGTGTGTGTGTGTGTGTGTGTGTGTTGTGCGGGCTATAGAGAATGTTCGAACAGCTCCCTTCAAAGTGAAAAATCCATCACAAGCTAACTGACGGCAGTCCCTAGATTCTAGCGTAAGTCAATGGGGAAAGTTTATAAAAACCAAATTACATACAAAATTTCAGGCACAAATCCCTCACCCAGAGCCAGGCTTTCCTCCTAATTCCCCAGCCTTGTGGTCCAAGCTGAGGCTTCGCTGCCGGAGGACGGAGCTGGTTTTGTGCCAAGCCCTTCAAACTCACTATATCTGGATGAGTGTCAAGGAATAACACATTGAAGTTTTTCTAAACGGCCAGTTTCAGGGACTTTCCTGGTGGTCCAGTGGTTAGGACTCTGCCCTCCCATCCAGTGGTGGTGGGCGCGGGGGGGCTGCAGGCTCGTTCCCAGGTTGGGCAATAAGGCCCACAGGTCTTGCAGCAAAAAAGAAACGGAACAGAAGCAATACTGTGGCCAATTCAACAAAGATGCCATAAATGGTCCACATCAAAAGAAAATATAAAGTAGAATGGCCAATTTCTGTGTGCAAAGGCGCCCTTCTTCTGCCGTTCCCTGGGTCCCTTGATTCTTTCTGCCCCCCCACGGGGCCCCATCCTCCCTGTCTTTCCTGTGTCGACGCCTGAGTAGCATTGCTGGAGACAGTCCAGCCAAGACGCCCGACGTCCCAGCCAGCTCTCCGCGGGGCCGCTCTCTCAAGGGCGGGATCTGTGGCTGTGGCCGCCTGGCTCTCTCCCAGTCTTGCAGTGGCTGCTTGCCGTCACACCCTTGGTTCCTCACCTGCAGGCGAGGCTGTCTTCGAGGGGAACGTGAGCTCCCTGCCCTGGCTCCTGTGCCCCCAGGCCTCTCCAGAACCCTTCCCGCCCCACTGTGTGCTGTTGTTTTGTCAGGGGCTGGGTGTCACCTGCAGCTGTCACCGTAACAGTAATGACCGTGATAGAGCTTGACACTTCCGTGGGAGTTTACAACCTGCCAGGGGCCTCCCAGCCATCCAGTCACTCAGCCACACCTCTGACCCTGTGACCTCCTGCCTGCAGTCCTTGCACGACCCCTGGGTTTGCAGGGAGGAGGCCAGGCCTCTGGGCTCCACACCCAAGGCTCTCGAGATCACGCCTCCAGCTCTGTTGCAGCTGGCTGCATGGCCTCCCTGCCCCGCCGACGACCACCCTCTCCTGCAACGCCAAGCTGCTGGCCGTTCACGTCACACACCGCCCTTCCTCTGCCCCTCATGGTTTGACCTTTGCTGCCTTGGCCCGCATGTCCTTCCTTTTCATCTAGCTCCTTCCTGCCCACCCCGGCCACGGCTGTGCCCCTCCCGAGCCATGCCAGCCCCTTCAGAGCTCAGAACACCCCCCGACAGGCACTGCTGTGTGTGGTTTCTAACACACACAACATAAACGTCGCCATTTTAACCATTTTCGGGGCGCAGTTCAGAGGTGTTGACTTAGTGCTCCACAACCCCCACCACCACCCTTTTCCAGAAAGTGCTTATCGTCTTAGACCGAAACTTGACCCATCCACCTGAGTACATCCTCCTTCCAGACCTGGCAGCTTAGACAACATTACTTATTCTCGCACACTTCTGGAGGCTGGAAATCTAGGACCACAGTGGTCTCAGGGTTGGTGTCTGGTGAGGACCCTTTCCTGGCTCAGTAGATTGCCGCCTTCTCCTGCATCCTCGTGTGGCCTTTTCACGTGTGGATGCGGGACAAGCTTTGGTATCTCCTCCTCTCCTTAAAAGGACACCAATCCTGTGCGATTAGGGCCCCACTCTTGTGACCTCGTTTCACCTTAGCAACCTCCCTAAAGGCCTCATCTCCAATTTCTGTTGCACTGGGGGTTTCCATGTAAGAATTTGGAGGGGACACAATTCTGCCCATAACACCATTAACCACAAACTCCCCTTGCTCCCTCCTCCCAGCTCCTGGCCACCCCATTCTACTTTCTTTCCCTGTGAATTTGACCACTTTAAGGACCTCATTAAGTGGAACCAGCAGTAGCCCTTATTTCAGTGAGCATAAGGTCCTTCTACCCACTCCAGTGTTCTTGCCTAGAGAATCCCAGGGACAGCGGAGCCTGGTGGGCGGCAGTCCCTGGGGTCGCACAGAGTTGGACACGACTGAAGCGACTCAGCAGCAGCAGCAAGGTCCTTCTTAGGGTCCATCCACGTTGCAGCACACGTCAGCATTCCCTGGCAAAGGCTGAATCAGATTCCACCGTATGGGTGAACCACACTTTGCATGTCTGATCATCCATCAGTAAACATGTATTTTACAGGCGTCTGTGTTTGTCTCTGCCGAGGCTGGACACCTTGTCTGACACGTCTGTGCATCCATGTGCCAAACACAGGTGTTGTTTCCACAAATGGTGACTGGATGAACGGATGGATGAATAATCAACCAACTAACACAATGATCGTCACCACGGCCCTCAGAGTTACTGCTTCCACCCCATGGAGGAACAGCCCAGACTTGGACGGGCAAAGGGGCTTTCCATTATCTTCAGCTGCCTTTCTTGCCTTTTTGAAGATGATTTTTAAATCCCTTTTTTCTCTGTGCTGGGTCTCTGTGCTGCACGGGCTCTTCTCTAGTGTGGTGTGTGGGCTTCTCACTGCTTGGCTTCCCTCGCACTGAGCGCAGGCTCCACGGTGTGCGGGCTCAGGAGTTGCAGTTCCTGGGCTCTCGGGCTCTGTCAGGCTCAGCAGTTGGGGCGCACGGGCTTTGTTACTCCACCGTGGGTGGGACCTTCCCGGATCAGGGATCAAACTTGTGTCTCTGAAGCCCTTTATATCATCAGGTGGGGTCCCCAGGGAGAATCAGGGGCAGGTTTCTGAGGATGAAGCCAGGGTGCCCGTGGTCAGACACAAGGGGCCGAGCAGGTGCTGAGTGACTTGCTAACAGATTAAGTCTAAGAGTTTGGTGAGTCCTGGAAGCCCACAGTTTTTAGGAGGCAAATAGTAGCATAACAGGCCAGTATCTCCCCAACTCCTTGTGATGCTCTGTGCATGTTACCTTTGGGGATGAAATCTTAAAGGGCATCTATAGACTGCACCCAAACAATGTACTCTTGGCTCAGGAGGTCCCCGGTAAGGACCGGACTTCACCTCTGATGGTCCCCATAGCAACAACATCTAAGGCTCTTGGTTAACTTCTGTTACAAAAATCTTGGTTTGCGCCAGAACAGTACTTTTTAAACCACATTTAAATGGAATTTGACAAGGATCTAACACAGAGATATAAAGCAATTTCACCACCATGATTCATAAACATCGAGGCACATTTTACATTTATGATTATGGTCCTTAATTTATTCCATAATCACCCTCATCATCCTAACGAAAGAATGAATGGCACCAAAGTCTGTGTGAGTGTTTACATATTTAAGATGTAAAGACATTCAGAGAAAACGATGCCACATGAAGAATCTTCTCGGATAAAGACCTGAAGGGTGAAATGCTGTGTCAAATCCTGAGCGATAAATCTGCAACAGGCGCCTCTATTTCCCACCTGTGAAGACTCTGCTGCAGGACTTGCATCTACAGGAAAAGCAATGGACGCTCTCTGTCAGGTAACGAGTCTCCATCACCTCTTCTGCTGCCGGGCCACGTGCAGTTCCACCTGGACATCATCGCCTGTTACACGTGGGTTAACACGTGCCCACCGGAGACAGCTCACGGCTGAGCCACTGGCAGCAGCTGAGGTGGAGCAGGCTGCCCAGTAGAGAGAAGCCCCCACGCTATTTGACACTCCATGCCTCTGGCCCCCCGGAAGTCCTCCCTGCTGCTGAGTTTGAAGACACTCCGGGATGAAGAGCAGCCCGGCTGGTGAGCTCACGTTTTGTGAGCAAATCTGAGCTCATTTGCATCCTTGCATCCACTGCAGTGAAGAATGGCCTCTACACCCTAGAACCCTTTTCATACACGTGTGGGACCCCCACTCCAAAGAAGTCGCAAGATGGATACTGACTGTAGTTTAGGGGGAGCAGGAGCTTCTCTGTAAGGTCACGAGCCTGCCAGGCAAGGACACTGGCTTCGTGATGGAACGCCAATCACTGTCTCTCCAGCCAGCAGCCACACTCACCTGATACCCGCGTCTAACCCAACAGGAGGGTGATCTCCAGCGGGGCTTTGTGATGCTGGGCTTCTCCCACTGAACTGAGTGAAGGAGGCCTCCCCTGGTTGGACTGGTCTTCAGGGCACTGGGCGGTGGCGGGCAGAGGCCCTTCCGTCCGTGCCTGAGAGATGAACACACGGGTGGAATGCAGCCCCCAGGCGGGGAGGCTCCGTGGCACACATCCCTGCTCCAGCCCTTCCTGTCCCCAAACTTCCAGACCAGACCCTTTAGTGGGACTTCTTCATTACAAAGAGACAGCCTTGCCTTTCTCTCTCCTCAAATCCCACTGCCTACATACCCTAACCCCAGACTCACAGGCACGCATCCAGGCAACCACACACTCACATACCCATGGGCCTTAAAGGAGAGCTCCTTCCAAAGTGCTATGTCCCAGGGCAGACCTATTTATTGCAAGGGTCCTTATCTCATGAAGAATTCACTTCAGTTCAGTTCAGTCACTCAGTCGTGTCCGACTCTTTGTGACCCCATGAGTTGCAGCACGCCAGGCCTCCCTGTCCATCACCAACTCCCGAGTTCACTCAAACTAACGTCCATGGAGTCGGTGATGCCATCCGGCCATCTCATCCTCTGTCGTCCCCTTCTCCTCCCGCCCCCAGTCCCTCCCAGCATCAGAGCCTTTTCCAATGAGTCAACTCTTCACATGAGGTGGCCGAAGTATTTAGCAGAGTCATTTATTAGTAAACACAGTGAAAGTGTTAGCCACTTAGTCATGTCCAACTCTTTGCAACCTCATGGACTGCAGCCCGCCAGGCTCCTCTGTTCATGAGATTCTCCAGGCAAGAATACTGGAGTGGGTTGTCATTTCCTTCTCCAGGGGATCTTTCTGACCCAGGGATGGAACCCGTGTCTCCCGCACTGCAGGCAGATTTCTTATCATCTGAGCCACCAGGGAAGCCCAAAGCCAGTCGCCATTTCAAAAGCAAAACAGGAAAGTAACGTCTTCCCCCAAATGATGGCTGTGGATCTGCTGGTGGTTCTGTCCTTGTGTTTGCCCCGCTCCCTAGTTCCATGGGCAGTGAACCCCAGAAGCCAGCCTGTGCTCAGACAGCCAAATAACCCCTGGCGAGCTGGTGGGAGGTGCTGGCAACAGGGCTGGTATTGAACTGAGTGGTGAGAATTTAAGGCCAGGGGTGTGTGTGGAGTTGGCTGAAGGGTCTAACCCAGGCTGAGCAGGGAGAAGACACAGCTGGCAATTCCAGAAGTTACCACAGATAAAGAGAAGAGCACCTTGAACTTGGCGTGAGTCGGACTCACTAGGGAGATTGGTTGAAGGGTCAGTTGCTGGGCCCCCTTCCCAGACTCTCAGCATCAGTGGATCTGGGATGAGGTCGGAGGATCTGGGTTTCTGGCAAGTTCTGGAGTGATGCTGGGATCCAAGGACCACTGTTTGGAACCCAGTGGTCTTGATCTTCCAGTGACAGATCCTCTTTTTTTGGGAAAAGCTGTGTTTAAGACAGAGGGCGTGGCGGTCACCCATGGTTGGGGGCTTCTCCTGGCTCTCCTGAGGAGTGGGCTCCGGTTCTAGGACGTATCACCAGCACACGTCACTCCCAGGTGTGACCTGGCCAGTGCCTATGACTCATCTGTTTACCACTGTGCCCACCACGGTCTGCAGGAGATAAGTGGCCCCTCGAATGAAGGTCATCTGAGGGTTATCAGCACGGGGGCTGCTTACAAAGCTGGGGGCAAGCTGGGAAACCA
This sequence comes from Oryx dammah, assembly GCF_014754425.2. Classification (NCBI taxonomy): domain Eukaryota; kingdom Metazoa; phylum Chordata; class Mammalia; order Artiodactyla; family Bovidae; genus Oryx; species Oryx dammah. The sequence continues at coordinate 2,267,422 of NW_024070195.1, forward strand.
GAGGCAGAGCAGTGCCCGGAAGACAAGCATGCAGAGAAGCCTACTCCGAGAAGAACGACCTTTGGTCAAGGTCAGCCCGAAGCTGCCCGCAAGGAGGGAGTCAGCAGAACGAATGTCCCACTGCCGGAGCGTGCCGGCCAATGTGCTCAACACGTGTGACGTCTGTCCATTTGCCTGGTGTGACCTCTCTCCCCATCCCTTCATTCAGGCTCTAAGTGAGGACACTGGATGATTTCCTTTGCTTTTTATGAAATTTTTTTTAATTTTGGTAAAATCACATAATATAAAACCTACTGTCTAAACCATATTTAACTGTTCAGCCCACTAAGTCCATTCACACTGGTGCACAACCATTACCATCATCATCTCCTAGGTTTTCACCTCCCTGAACTGAAGCTCCGTCCCCATTACACACTAAGCCCCCATCCCCCAGGCCCCTGGCACATCAGAGGCAGAATTGACAAGAGAGGCGCTCCGCAGCTCCAGCCCAGCACGGCCCCCATCTCACCCCAGGCTCCTGCCCGCTCTCCCCACTGACCACCTCAGATGGGGGCGGGGGAGGAGAGGGGGGCCCAGGGAGGTGGTCCACATGCAGGGGGACTGGGGGCCCAAAGTCAGGCCCCCTGAGTCTCTCCCACGCTTTCCAGGGGTCCTGAGGCTCCTTCCCGGGACCCAGGGCTCCGCAGGGCCTGTCTGGACGCCCTGACCTACGTGCTGATGTCAGGCTCAGCTGACACCTTGGCTCCAAGCCGACCCCAGGTCTGAGATCCCAGCTGTGGTCGGGGAAGGGTTAGGGGCCGTGGAGGGGCACAGATGTCCTCTAAGCCCAGCTGTGAGAATGAAATCTGACACCAGGTCATTGCTGGGGAGTTGGTGGGTGAGGAAGGTGAAAATCCGGTGGGAGGTGGGGTCCCCAGGAGGGGAACGAGGAAGAATATCCCCATGCTTTGACACAAGTCACTGCGGAGGGGGTCACTCCGCCAGTTCCCCCTGGGCAGACACACTCTCTGACTCTAAGGAAGGCCAGCATCTGAGCTCCGCTGACTGAATCAGTGAGCAATTCTTCCCTGGAGACAGGAAACCATTCCATGAACACTAGATAGAATAATTCATACAGGATTTCATAAACATCTAGAAAACATTTTCTTTTTATACATGCTTATTTTTTTTTTTTTTTGGCTTCTACAAAAATTCAGAGGCGCTTTTACCAAAGGTTCTTCAGTTAAGTTCAGTTCAGTTGCTCAGTCGTGTCTGGCTCTTTGTGACCCCATGAACCGCAGCACGCCAGGCCTCCCTGTCCATCACCAGCTCCCAGAGTCCACCCAAACCCATGTCCATTCAGTCAATGATGCCATCCAACCACCCCATCCTCTGTCGTCCCCTTCTCCTCCTGCCCCCAATCCCTCCCAGCATCAGGGTCTTTTCAAATGAGTCAGCTCTTTGCATCAGGTTCTTACAACTGTAAAATGCCATTGCTGTAACCATCGCCTAATTCTCTATATGGGTCCCAGCCGTGAAAACCCGTTTTTAAAGTCTCCTCAATCCAATTAGACGCCTTCCTGGCCCTCTGTGTGGTGTGTCACAAGGGGACGGTTATGCTTGACTCTATTACCCTGAAATGAAGCAGTTTTAAGAATGGATGTCCAGGTGCCTGAGGGGCCAGGGGTCAGGTTCCTAGCTGCTGAGCCGTGAACCCAGGGGTTGTTGGCTGTTGTGGGAAATGCTGGAGGGAAATGATGGGCGTCTCCATATCGCGGAGTGGGCGTGAACACAAGGCCTGCGTGTCCCCTCGTGGAGCACGGCCACGCGTGATCCAGGAAGTACCCCCAGGAAGTGATGCCTGCCTTCCCCCTCTCTTGTGAGAGTCAGCCCTCCTCCAGGAGCCCCGCCACACAGACCCCTGAGTGCCCGGCCACCTGGGACTCCAGCGGGAGGCTCACCTGTTATTTTGGGATCGTGTCGGCTTCTACCTTCCTGCTCTCACTGAAGACCCTGAGGTCAGGGACCTCTGGGAAGGTGTATTCACCTGATCACTGGTCTCAGAGGCTCCTGGGCTGGGTGGTGACTGGGCTAGTGCTTCGAAAACATTCCGTGAGAAGGCAGGCTGAGCAGTGGAAACCTATGTGGACCCTTCGAGAAGGCACACCCTCTCCACATCCCCTCCTTGGGAGTTTTGAATGATGTGGCGGAGGGTCCAGAGAGGGTGACAGCTGGGGGCAGGCCAGGGCAGTGCCCCCGCCTTCTGACTTGCACCATCTTTTATGTCTCCAGGCACTTTCACCTGCATTGCTCCATTTGCTCCCAGGAGCGAGAAGACCGTTACAAGATTGGGGACAGGCTCAGAGACACCGTGTCACCTGTGCGCGCTGAAACCGCGGAGACTTCGATCCAGGCTTTCTGACGCCAAGTCCGGCTTTTACCACAGCTGGGCAAGACTTCAGAGAGCGAAGGACAGCTCAGCACTCACTGAAGACCTACTATGCGTCTGGCACACATTTTTCCTGTTTCATCCTTTCCCAGGCCAGCCTGGTGAGTACGCACTTGTTCATTTTAGTGAAGAGGAAGCCGGCTCAGCGTTCAACAACACGACCAGCTGGAAAGTGGTAGGAATTGAGGTTAAAACCCAGTTCTGCCTGCCTTTAAAACCACTTTCTCTCATCTCTGCTAATGTCGTCCTTTTAAATCACATATGAGAGAACAGAGGCCCCAGGGGTTAAGTGACCTGCAGGCTGGCACAGCGGGTCTTAGGGAGAGCTGAGCCTGGACTCCGACCCATGACCCTGCCCGGCTCTGGGCTGAGTGATGGTCTCATCGTGGCTTGCTCCAAATCAAACAAGACCATAATGAGGGGTCTGGTTAATCCTTCACAAGCAGCTCTGACATTTAGCAGAAGTGGGCGAGGAGAGCGGCCCGGCGTCACAGCTTGGGGCAATATATGGGTCCGGGGCAGCCCTGTATATAGACGCCATTGTTCGCCGTGTTTTCAGCTGCTCGTCTGAGCCGCCTGGTAACCTCTTTCAAGTCCTGTTTCTCTGCGGACACCCTGAACCGTGCGGAGAAAATCTGTGGACGCTGAGTCACTAACACTATTGATTATCTCACTGTCTGAAGTAGCCAGCTGGGACTCTGTTCTGACAAATAGAGGTCCAATGACCCAGCCGCAGGCACCCGAGCGGTGGGTGCGCAGTCTGAGCAATGCCCGCAGAGGCACGGAGCCCCGGGAGCTGTGGAGAAGGACAGAGGCGCAGAGCCTGTTCCGAGACCCCCCGCAGCCCTCACAGCAGTGACAAAAGGAGACAGAGATGGAGGCGGGTGCTTCAGCAGATGGTCTCTATCCAGGGAGCAGCAGCAGAGATACTGACGTCAAGAAAACACAGGGGCTGTGACCCCAGCGATGACTCTATTTCCTGTTCTAGGCGGCTTGGCAGGGATTCCTGGTAGGAGGAACACTTACCCGCTGTCAAGATTTACTGGTCTCTATGCCTCACAGTGATCTGAGAGGCTAAAGAGATGGGAGAGCCTATCTTTCAAGGACACAGGTTGGGCTTTGAGTGACATTCTGCCAGCATCTCTCTGCTGTTGCAAATGTTTATAAAGACTGATTAATACCGGAGGCGAGGAGTGAGTGGATCTCTGACCCTCCCACAGGCGAAGGATTGCAAAGCATCCCTATTACAGTGAGGGCAGCAGAGGCTGAGAGAGAGCACCAAGGGTCGCTGTGAACAGTTGTGCAGGTCGTGCACTGAACAACTCTAGGGGGAGCCATTTACTCTCTAATCTCTTTTCAGATTCGTGCAGTGCATACTGTACACGTTGTATGTGATGCCCCGAGAGTCCAGGGCATCCTAGAGTCTATCAGCTCTGAAACACAGAAATCAGAGAAGAGAACTGATTCAAGGCAGAGCATCTTGGACTGAAATTGAAGTCCACCTGACCCAGTCTTCCTGACGCCCTCCTGTGCCTGGAAGAAGATGGCTTCATTGTTTGAACCCTCAGAGCTGGAACATCAAGGACTCGGGCAGTTTCTACAGGCAACACCATTCTTTCCCACAGCTCTCCAGAGCCAGGGTCAGTTAAGGAACATTGACCCCGACGGTTGACTCCAGTAGGAGCAGACAGCTAAACAGGCCGCTGTGCCCTTGGGGACAGCCGGAGCCTGGCCCTCCAGCTCCGGTACGGCCGAGGGCACCACGCGGTGACCAGTGGGCTCCGCAAGCTCTGTGAGTGCTGGCAGCAGCGGGGAGGGGGCAGAGCTGATTCCAGCCCCATCCTAGCAGCTGCTGTGCCCAGCGAGTCCCACTGACCCCGTGGGCATCATGGCCCCAAGGACTATCAGGGTGGCCATGGTTGTTCAAGTTACAGGGGCCCAAAGAGCGCCCACTACACTTGGGCCACTCAGAACCATCTGCAGAATCCAGGGTGTTCTGGGAGTCTCGGACATGGCTCGGGGGGTTTGGGGGAGTGAGGATTGGGGAAGACAGTCCAGGCTCCAGAGAATCAGGCTGTGGGGATCCAGGGACGTGACCTCATTTGTACCCAGAGGCTGCCAAAGCCCGAGGCAGGCTGGCTGCACAGGGAGATTCATTTCACTGTAGAAACAGGGAGCGTATCTCGAAATGCTTCGTCCTGTATTCCTAGGGCTCCTGGGAGGAGGGGTGGGTAAGAGGAAAGGCTGGGACCCCTGCACAAAAATAAAGCAGCCTGTGCTTCTCAGGGGTCAGAGTGAAGCCAGCAAGGAGACAAGAGAACCGGGTCACGGGTCAGCAGGAATGAAGTCGGGAGCCCCAGGTAAAGACGCGGCAGGTAACACTCAGGTCCTACTCCCCAGACTGTCCTGGCCTGGGACCAGGCTCCTGGTTGTCCAAGAAGAGGACCTGAGGGTCGCCTGGGGTCTTTCCTGAGCTACTTCCTCAAGGTCTGGCTGGGGCCAAAATCAGGAGGAGAGTAAAACCCACCCATTAGGATACGCTGCTCTCGGAAGTCCCCGCCCGGCTGACTCGATGGCCATCGTGTTGACGTTGTCCAGGCCTCACCAGGAGGTCCCGGCAGAGGTGTCTAAATTAAGACAATGGGCAACCTTCTGTAAGAGGGAACAAAAACGGGGCCTCTTCTGCCCAGAATGATATGGCAGAGATGGAAACTCGTAGAATTTTATCAGATTCCTCCAAAGAAAAGGCAGGGCAGTACTGTTTCAGTGCATCCAGAAGAAAACTCGGGGACTGACTGTAAGAGGGGTGCCCCGAATGTCAGGGAGCAGGGGCCCTTTGCACAGCTGAGCCACTGAAAGCAGCCGCTCCTTCTCAGAACCTCGTGCGGTGACAAGCTTCCAGTGGATTGTTGAAAGGGGCACGCATCTTCCGTGTTTTCTTCTGCTTTAATGAGCTTTAGAGAATTAAGAGCATTTGAAAGAATGCTGGGGGCACTTCCCTGGTGGTCCAGTGGCTAAGACTGCACTCCCGGTGCAGGGAGCCCTGCTCAGCAACTAGATCCCGCATGCCACAACTGAAACCGCCTGCATGCTGCAACGAAGCGCGTGCCACAGCTAAGACCCAGTGCAGCCAAACAAATGATTTTTTTTTTTTTTTGAAGAATTCTGGGGACAAAATAAGCTGGGAGTTTTTTGTTTTTTCTTTAAGCTGGGAGGTTTGCTGTGGACTCCAAACTAGTCAAACTCTGAAAGTCACATGTGAGATTTTAAAAAGTAGCAAACAGCACCTAGGAAGCATCAGCTTTAAGAGATCCGTGCTTCCACGGAACCCTGAAGGCAGGGAGTCTGAGACAAGAACAGACGGCAAGGAAGACAGACCGTGGCTGGTCATAGTTGGGGCCATACAGGTCTCTGGTGCCATTTGTAATAGAGAACAAGTCTTAATGTTTAAGAAATCAACGAGTATAAGAAATTTCTTAACAAGCTTAAGAAATCTTAGGCAAACAGCAATATCCACTTAGGGCTTCCCAGGTGGCACTACCGGTATGGAATCCGCCTGCCTCTGCAGGAGACGCAAGAGACAAGGATCCAGTTGCTGGGTCAGAAAGATGCCCTGGAGGAGGAAATGGCAGCCCACTCCAGGATTCTTGCCTGGGGAATCCCAGGGACAGAGGAGCCTGGCGGGCTCCAGTCCACGGGGGTCGCAAGAGTCGGACACGACTAAGCACACACACATTATCCACTTACTGCCGAGAGGATTTCATCAGCAGTTGATCAGCCTCTGCTTGTTACATCTTTTCCTTTATTGTCTCAAATAATTGGCTCCCAAACCACGAGACAAAAATCACTGGCAAGGCTTCAAATCCCTTTGCACAGCACACGTCATCTGTGGATTCAGTAAATATTTATCACATGTTCTATGGACTGCCATTTTTCATGTTGGTATTAATAAAATATTAATCTAATAGAAAACATTGCTAAAAGGTGTTGACACTTTTTGTCATGTACTTTTTCAATCAATGGGTACTAAGTAAATACAAATGCTATTCTAAGCCTGTATCTTTTAAACTAAAAACAGTATTATTCTGTTCTATAATTGAAAAAAGAATGAATTCTTATCTACCATGTATTGACCAATTATTATTTGCCTGGCTATGTGTGAAACCCTTCACATGAAACATCTCATATAATCCTCAAAACAACTTATCCAGGTAGATGTTAATGTGTAACTCCCATTTTATAGATGAAGAAACTGCAGCTTGAAGAGGTAGCTTACCTATGGTCCCAAGAGTTGGAGACCAGTCCAACCTAAAATTGAAGGAAATATTTCTCTCATAACCCTGCTGTTCAGAGATAGGTGTGAAAACATTTTAGACTTTGTTTTTGTGTCCTTTTTTCAAGCTTTTTCTTTTTTCACGAAAGAGGTTTTGTGTTTTCACAAGGCATCTTTATATATCAGGTTTTCCCCTGTAATATCATGCCTTGTCCATCGTATGACTGAAATGCATTTTATTTAGCCATTTCCCTGTTTGGGGACATCTAGATGTCTTTTTAAAATAAAACATAATGACTTTGACTGCACTGGGTCTTAGTTGCAGCCTGAGAACTTCAGCTGCAGCGTGGGAACTCTTAGTTCCCGACCAGGGAGGGAACCAGAGCCCCCTGCACAGTGAGCATGGAGTCTTAGCCACTAGACCACCAAGGAAGTCCCCATTTAGATGGTTTCTAAGGTTCATTATCAACTAACGCATCACGAGAGTGTAAAACTGCCCACCTAGCACTTGCCCCTATGTCTCCAAACTTAAAATCTGTGCTGGCCATGAGACCTGACGAGCCAGGCGAATCCGAGCAGAGACGGCGGTGTGCTCGCAGGCTGGGGGCTCTCTGGCTGCTCTTGGGAACCCCGCAGTGGCCCCCACGGGACGAAGCCAAGCTGGCGTGCTGCCGGCCCCCACACGTGGCCCAGTCGCCCCGCCACCCCTGCCGACTGCCTGTCAACCGCCAGAACGCTGGGTGAACTCATTCCTGGTCATCTGTGGCCGGCCTGACTGCAGATACACGACGGAGCCCAGCAGGGCTGACAAGCTGGTCCGACTGAGAAGAACCACCAGCTGATTCACAGATGTGAGTGAGCAGTCAGCCACCTCCAACTCTTTGTGACCCTGTGGACGGCAGCCCACCAGGCTCCATGGGATTCTCCAGGCAAGGATATTGGAGCGGGCTGCCACGCCCTCCTCCAGGGGATCTTCCTGACCCGGGGATCAAACCCCGGACTCTTACGTCTGCATTGGCAGGTGGACCCTTTACCTTTGGCGCCACCGGGGAAGCCCTCCAGAGAGTTTACCGCTTATGAAATACTATCTTTTTCTGTGATTTAAAATGCCAATTTTATCATAAATTGAATGCTGGCGCACACATGCACATCCTTGAGTCTGTTTCTGCTATCTTATTTGATCCTAAATGATTGCAGACTTTCATAATGGCAGTGGTTTTATAGGCCTTTTGGGTAGCTGGCAGTGCAAACACTTCCTCCTCCACAGTCACTGCTTATAATTCTTTTAAACTTTTTCTTGGCAGTTCTTGCTCACTTTTTCTTCCCAATGAACTTTAGAATCACTTTATCAGATTCCAAAAAAAAAAAGCCTGGGAATCATGACTTTTGATCTTTATTTACATTTTTACTGTGATTTACATTTTCACTTGAGTCTCATTTGTCCAGGCTGGTTGCAGACTTCCTAAAGATAACATCCATATCTTATTTACGTCTTTGACATTTCCACAGGGCCTTATACACAGAAAATGCCCAATAAGTGTGTGCTGATACAGTGAACACTCCCCAGAAACCTCCATCACCAGGACTTTTAAAAAATATATTTTTAAGCTACATATCAAAAGAGGAAAATAATAGCAGCTACTGTACATCCGATTTCATGATGTATTTTCAAAAGACTCAAGTGAAATAGTTTAAAACAGAAATATCAACATTTAAATGATTCTATACAAAAAAATTAATAGATCAAATTTGAAATTAATGCTGAAAACTATCCAGTCTTTTTTGTACTTCACTTTTACTGTCATGAACACTGAAGTCTAAGGTAGCCATTACTCAGGTTTCCGTTGTTTTGCTCTGTGTGTGTGTGTGTGTGTGTGTCTGTGAGATGAAACCCAGTAAGACTGACTTCTGTTATAGTGCTTCCCTGGTGGCTCAGACGGTAAAGAATCTGCCTGCAATGCAGGAGACGCAGGTTCGATCCCCGGGTCAGGAAGATGCCCTGGAGGAGGGCGTGGCAGCCCACTCCAATATCCTTGCCTGGAGAATCCCATGGACAGAGGAGCCTGGTGGGCTGCAGGCCGTGGGGTCGCAGAGTCGGACACAACCAGGCACGTGCAGGCAGATGTAGGAATGTGTCCACATACACATGCCTTAAAGTAGAAAACCTTAATGGAGGGAAGGAACTCTATATGACTGGTTCATACTCCTGACCCTCCAACCTCGGTGTGTCCGTTTGCAGAGAAATCTACACGATTACATTTGACATTGACCTGGAGAGGCAGTTCCTCCAATTAAGCGACAAGGAAACCGAGATTATGAAGAGAAACCTCAGGTCGTATAAGGAACTAACAGCAACACTGGCCTGAACCCCTCCGCTCGCTCCCACTCGAGTGACATTTCCATTCCCTTAGGCTGAGACACTGCAGATTCCTTGACCTTTTCCCAAAACCAAATCAGAGTTTCTTTGTAGAAGCCTGCCTTGTACAATTTTGGCCCTTGTTCTGGGAGGGAGAGGGTGTCACAAAATCAAACAAACTGCTAATGGAGGCCTGAAAACTCTAAAAGATGGATTTCTGCTAAAAGATAAACCTGCTCTTTCAAAATAGCAATATCTCTTTCAAAGCACAATGGCAGCCCAATAAAGCTATTGAAGACTATTTGCAACAGGCATAAAAAGTGGAAATGTGGTACCAAAGGAGAGTGACTTTCCACCGACAACACAATCCCTCAGGCTGCGGAGGAGGTGGACGGAGAGAAAGGGGGGCCGCCGGGCGCATGGAGCGGGACTGATGCCGGAGGGGAGGCCGAGACGCACTCAGAGCTGCGCTGTCTCAGAGGGCTTCACACGCCATCGCAGCTACGGAGGTAGAGCGCCGTGGGACGAGGGGTTTAGAAGACAGCTTTACCACCTATCGAGTCAGTAACCTAACCTGGGGAGAGACACCCTTCAGTCAGAGGCTGTGCAGCCCGACTCTCATCTGACCAGAGACCATTTATCATCCGGAGGCGGGTAACCGTGGTTACAGAAGATGAATGACAGCTAGGTGACTCACAGATTCTTATTTTCAGCGTGACAAGGCAGGAGTTCATAGATCCAGGCCCTGCACCTCGAGCAGAAGGGAAATATTTATGTTCACTTTTAGAAAAAGAGACCCCAAGAAGCACTCAGAAGAGACATGCATCCTCTTTGTAAGGACAGACTTCTAGGGACTTCCGGAACCTCCTAACACCCACACAGTTGTCAGAAAACGAGGCTTAGTATAGCTTGATGTCTTCTTTTTATGGATTGGGGTAAAAGGAGTCTTTTCTCTAATTGAGGACAAAATGGCAAATAGGGAGGTTGTTCCGTGGAAGCCAGGCTTCTCTGGCATGTCTGACTCATTTAGCTTGAAACATCACTATGAATGGTTTTTTGAAAGAAACGAGGCAGAGTTAATAGAAAGAGTGATTCACCTCGTGCCATATACCAAATCCGTTCCAGGGTGAATTGCGTATGCAAATGTGACAGGTAAAACAATAGAGCTCTAGAAAATAACATAGGGAAATGTCTCCACGACTTTTGAGACGGACAAGTATTTCTCAAACAGAACACACGAAAAACACTGGTTTTAAAGCAAAGACTGTTAATCTGGACTGTGTTACAATTACGAATTTCTGATCAACAAAAGTCACTAGTAGGGGAGAGAGTGAAAAAGCAAGCTGCAGAGTGAGAGAAGATATTTGCAATACATATATTCAATGAAAAACCTGTGCCCAGAAAATATAAAGATTTCCTACAAATCAGTAAGAAAAAATAAGTCAATGTTTTAAAAAAAATGGTCAGAGTCTTGACTGTAGCCCACCAGGCTCCTCCGTCCATGGGATTCTCCAGGCAAGAATACTGGAGTGGGTTGCCATTTCCTTCTCCAGGGGATCTTCCCGACCCAGGAATCGAACCCACGTCTCCCGCATTGCAGGCAGACGCTTTAACCTCTGAGCCCCCAGGGAAGCCCTAAGGTCTTGAATAGGTGCCTCATGAAAGAAGACATCCAAATGGGCCAATAAGCATCTGAAAATGTGTTCAGCCTTACTGTTCATCCAGGAAATGCAAATTAAAACTCCAATGAGATTCCATTACACACGCCCCAGCATTGGTGTTGAGAAGACAGACTATCCCAACAGTTGGCAAAGACATAAACTAATTAGAACTCTAATGCACTGTTACTGAGAAGGTAGACTGGTACAATCACTTAGGAAAATTCTAGGATAGTATCAAGATGTGGGTTCAATCCCTGAGTGGGAAAGATCCCCTAGAGAAAGAACTGGCTACACACTCCAGTATTCTTGCCTGGGAAATCCCACAGACAGAAGAGCCTGGTGGGCTACAATCTATGGGGTCACAAAGAATCAGACATGGCTTAGCGACTAAACAGCAAGTTGACTAAAATTGAACATATGCCAACCCTGCCATTCAGTGAGTCCGCTCCTGGATTTGCATCACAAGTGTGCATCAAAAGGCAAGAGCAAAAGTCCTCATAGAAACATTCATTGAGCTAGTAAAGAATATTTTCATTATAGTTCAAAGCTGAAAGGCAATCAAGTGTTCATCAACAACAGAATAGCAAGTTTGTGCTATGGTAATGCAACGGAATACTGCACAACAACGAAAAGGAACAATTACCAGAACACGGAGGAGTCTCTCACACATGACTGGGAACTACAGCAATCAGACACACAGGCGTGCATCCCACATCACCCGTTTACGCCACGTTCAAGAACAGGCAAACTTACGCTGAGGTGGTAGAAGGCAGTTAGTGGCTGGTTACCTTCTGGACGTGGGACAAAAGAGACACGATTCAGAGGGACGTCTGGAAGCCTCCTCAGGCACTGCCAGCATTCTTTTCCGATCTGGACTAGATCACATGGGGATGTCCACTTTGTGAAAATTCTGGGCACTTTTCTGTAGCAGGTATACCTCAATCAAATATTTATCTAAAATTGTCTGTACACAACATGAATATGTGTATACACACATTCCTTATATGCACTTAAAATGGCCACAATGGTCAGTTTTGTTACGTGTTTTTTACAATTAAAAATTTATGCATGAGACAGGGTGCTCAGGGCTGGTGCACTGGGATGACCCAGAGGGATGGGGTGGGGAGGGAGGTGGGAGGGGGGTTCAGGATGGGGAACACATGTACGCCCGTGGCTGATTCATGTCAGTGTATGGCAAAACCAATACAATATGGTAAAGTAATTAGCCTCCAACTAAAAATAATAAATTTTTAAAATTTCATAATAAATTTTTATAATACAAAAAGAAGGACCAAACCCTCCTGATACCTTGTCTTTGGACATCGTGCCTTCAGAACTGTGAAGGAATAAACTCCCATAATTCAAAGCCAAATAGAACAAAGTAAAATAATACACAGCCAACCTCTTTTCCACCACACGGTGTAATAATGTTCCATATTTAGCTCCCCTCAGTTCCTGTATCAGTATTTTTTTAAAGCTCAACTAAGTTTCTTATGTTAGCAATGTCTGTTCCCCCAAATAAACACTTTCTAATACAAAATTTATCTCAGTTTAAGTAAGGGAATTTCTTAGCAAACAAACTGTGGTTGCCAAGGGGAAGGGATAGGGAGTTAGGGATGGCCGTGCACACACTGCTATATTTAAAGTGGATGGCCAAAGAGGATCTCCCTGCTGTACAGCACAGGGAACTCTGCTCAGTGTTTCGTGGCGGCCTGGATGGGAGGGGAGGCTGGGGGAGAACGGATACACGTTTATGTATGGCTGTATGGCTGAGTCCCTTAGCTGTCCGCCTGAAACTATCACAACACTGTTAATCGGCTATACCCCAACAGAAAATAAAACATTGAATAAATAAATAAGGGTGTCTCGCTCCATGCCCTATGGCTAATAGCAACACTACTCACTGCCCAGGGCCTCGTTGGGCTCTGGGATGAGATCAACCACAAGACACTGTAAAGCAAATATACTAAAAAAAAAAAAAAACTTTAAAAAAGGAAAAGGTCTATTCTCAGCTAAGCTCCAGAGAGACACTGTGAAGACGTCAGCCAGGCCATGTTACTCCTTTGCTGAAAAGCTTCCATCTCTCCCCAGGATCCGTCCCAGCCGGCACCTGTCGTGTGGCTTCATCTCCTGCTGCTCTGTGCCTCACTGGAGAGCAGGTGAAGTCCTGCCTTGAGTTTTAATGTGGATGGAAGCCTCGACTGGTTAAACATCAGCAACAGCCACAGCTGGAGGGTGCTTCCCCCAGGAGCCTGAGGCCTCGGGCCCAGAGCGCCCGCAGAGGCCCAGCCCGCCAGCCACCGTGTTCCTCGACCTGGTGGCGTGGGGCTGGGCTGGCACCAGCTCTGATCTCAGCCGCAGTCCCTGTGGGCTGTGCCCAGACCGCACCGAGGGCCGGGACCAGGTCTCAGCTCTGCTGGGAGCCCTGTGGGATCTGGAGGCCCTGGGAAGACTGGAGGGACACAGAGGAGAAGAGGGTTTCTGCACCTTTTCCTCCAACACGCCACGTTCCCCCCGCCCACCCCCGCCCCAGTCTCTGCCTTGTGCCTGCTTCCAGAGCCTCCTTCTGGGGTGGGGAGCAGGCGAGAGGCACAGAGCTGAGCTTGATGGCAGCCTCCCTGAGGACTGCTGGTGGCGCGGGGGACCTGCCCCCTCGCTTACAATCATGGACACCCTTGGGATTAGCTCCGTGCAAGTCATTCTCCCTCCGTGGTCCCTGCACACCTGAAATTTGGAGGCCTCCATGGCGGCTCAGCGGTAAAGAATCCGCCCGCAACGCAGGAGACTCAGGTTTGACCCCCTGGGTCAGAAAGATCCCCTGGAGAAGGAAATGGCAACCAGCTCTAGTCCTCTTGCCTGGGAAGTCCCATGGACAGAGGAGCCCATAGCCCACGGGGTCATAAAAGAGTTGGACACGGCTGAGCCACCAAGCCACCACCAAGTCGTTCCCCACACCAGCTCTCTGCTGGGAAAGACGCTGGCGAGGTCAGTTTAGCTCTTCGTCCAACCGCTGCTTCCTCCACTCACCCGTCCTCCTGTGGAGCAGAATTCCGACTTTGTGAAGGTTCCTCTCCTCCCTGCGTGATTCAGGGGGCTCCAGCTGCCCTTCCGACCCTGACCCAAGAGGACACCCCAAGAGGTACAGGCCCAAGGTGGCTTCCCCCACCCCTCTGCCATGGGCTGGTTTGTTAGCTGTTTGTCAGAGACCGCGGGGCGTGTGAGGGGCTCCCGGGAGGGCTTGCTCCTTGTGCGGAGACTGTCCGTGGGTCGATGAGGTCAGGGCTGCTGCAGCCGGGTCTGGCTCCCCAGGGACAAAGTCAGCCCTGGGCACGGCCGGGCAGAAGGAACCTGCCAGCTGTGACGTAGCCACTGAATTCACTGACGCTGAGCCCCTTCCGATGAGAGGGAATAGATTTCCTTTTCATTTAGGCCTATTTGAGGCAGGGTTTTTCCGCTCATCACAAATGAAGGAATCCAGCGTCTGCCCTCTCAGGGCATCTAGGCCTTCTGTGATAAATAAACGCCCTGGCCGTATCTCTACCTTCTGCAGGAGGAGAAGGCTTCCCCTCTGCGGGTTCCCTCTGGCTAAGGCTGCCCTGGGTGTCTGAGGGCTGCTCCCTGAAGGAGTTCATAACTGTTACACGTCAAGTGAGGGACTCATGCATCAGCCTGTCCCCTTCTTCCTGTGAAAGACGAGGAGAGGCAAGAGGCGGAGGAGGGGGCTGGCAAAACGCAGCCTCCAGTGCCTCCCTGGATTTATGAACGCTTATCCACACCTGTGCTGGGCGCTGAGTGCAGGTTCGAGGACCAGAGTTGGGAGAGTGAGGCAACGTCTGAAAGCTTCGCTCGGCCTCGACCTCCACTTTCATCTCCCTTCCCTTCTGCAGCCTCCAGGCTCCAGGCGGCGCCCTTCACTGCTCCTGCTCTGGGCTTTGCCCTGAGCTGCCGCTTCCCAGGGGCCTGCGCTTTGGGGTGCTCAGACCTGGGGTGCAGACACCGTTTCTCAGCCACAGCCCATGCGTGCCTCACCGGCAGTGAGGACGTGCCCCAGGGGGTATGCTGTTGAAAGCAGGTGAAGATGGGCTCGTCTGAAGATCGCAGGCCCCTTGGCCTTCAAAGCTCTCGTTAGGGCCGACCCGAGACTGCCCCCGACCCCACCCCCGGGAGATGGGGCCCCCGGCATGCTGCCTCCTGGTCTTAGAGCTTAGGGCAGCGCCGCGCACGTGCAGAAACCGCCGTCTGCTCTCTGCTCGCCGGTCGGGGCAGGTGTGGAAAGGGAGACCCCTGGGCAGCCCCAGACGGGCACGTGGCTCCAGTCCTCATGGGAGGAGGGACATCCGTCCTGCCCTGGGAGAGTCGTCTGTGCAGGCGGGGTGGCCGATGTTGACCTTGACCCCCTCCTCCCAGACTGCCCCTTCTTGGCCTTCTCTGACCAGGGGTGGCCCGACCCCCTGGTCCTTTCTCTGCTCCCCCGTCCTCCTCAGCGCCCCCACCGTCTTCAGTCGTGCTCGGAACCGGACTCTGCAAGTTAACAAGACTGTTCCTTGGACGAACGCCCAGGGGAACAGCACCGCTTCCCAGCGACCGTCTGATGTATTTCTTATAATAGTTTTCAGGATCTGGCTGGTCAGTGGACAACGGGTCCAATTGAAAACCCTCTGCCGCTGTGGGAACACGGGCGGGAGGGGTTGTTAAGGGGCTGGGGTGCTGACGGGCATCTCCTAGACTCGGAGCCTCTGAACCACCTGCAGAGAGATGGGGACCACAGCCTCTGCTCCTGGAGGAGCCCTGAAGGGCATGGGAGGTGCTCTCGGGGTGACACTGGGGTCACCCAAGTCCGGCCCCCTGATGCCTCCGGCACCAGGCAGCCACAGGACAGCCCTGGCCTCGGGACAGGCTGCGACCAGGAGTGTCTGGGCTGGTCTGTGCTGTCCCCTCCGGCCGGATGCCGCCTCCTCCACCCTGCCCTGGAGGCACCTTCAGATTTTTCTTTCCCAAGTGTCTGTCCTCTCGGGCTGCGATTTCAGAGTGCGTGGCATCAGCTGCTGTGGGCTGGGACTCATGTGTATTCTCTGCAAGCGCCCTCCCCACCCAGCGCCTGCCCACCGTGGGGTGGGCAAGGAGGGCACGTTCACCTTCAGGGCCTGAGGCTTGCAGACACGGCGTAGGTTGGTTCATAGAAGAACAGATATGGTCCTGTGTCTAAACCATGAGACGAGCATCGTCACGCCCATTTCGCAGACAGGATCTGCCAATAAAGGCAGAGCTGGATTAGCAATTCAACTCAAGTCTGCTCCTGGGATGACTGGGTTACTGTCTGTCAGTCTTGGTTTGATGTGACCACCAGGGGCAGGGCCTCCGACGTAAATGACTCCCAGTGAACGTGGGATCCGGGAATGCTGAGAGAGCCAACTGGGCGTCTGGAATAATGCAGTTGTTGGCGTAGCCTTCTGAAGGGGTGCTTACGGTTTAGATAGGGGAGGGTGAAGAGAAAAGGGTGGAGGGCCCTCTGCACTTGGTAAATAGTAGAGGTGCTTTCCGCCCTCCTTCCCTGACCTGCTGCTCAGAAGGGACTGAGTGAATATTGTCACTTTGCCCAGCCTCCCCCAGAGGTGGGAACCCCCGAGGGTCCCCCTGGGTCCTGGAGACATCCAGCCTCCACCAGGTGGAAGCCCCTGTGGGGACCCCGGGTACTCGTCTTCCTCGTCCTTGCTGGTACATGCTGGGTTCTCATTTACACGAGCATCTCTCAGCACACATGGCTCCCCGTCCTCCCTTCCAGCCTCAGCAGTGCTCCCCCAGTGCAGTGCCCCCCAGGACCCGGGTGGTGACCCAAGGCCATTGCCTGCACAGCTGCTCCCCTCCAGCCAGGGGCTCTTGCTGACCGCCCCTTCCTGCTTCTACCTGCCGCTCTGTGTCATCTGGTGGCCGGAAGCCAAGAGCCCTCTCTCCACGGCCGTCTGCTCGGGGGTTTCTCTTCTGTCACGCTGCGGATGAGCACAGTGCTGGGTTTGAGCCAAGCACCTGCTCAATGAGAAGCCACCACGGCCAGACTACCCTGAGCACTCCGGCTCCCGCTCATAAGCATCTTCCCGCACGGCCAGCCCTTCCTGCACAGAAACGTCCTCAGAGCCGCCCCAGGAGACGGGCCGGCTCCTCGCCTGTCATCACGCCTCCACGCCCTCATCAGCTTCCCAGGCTACTCATTCGCTGTCGGTTCCACGAACTGCGATTCTCTTCTCATCAACGAATATTTAGGCTCCGAGACCCAGAACAACCACTGAACCACAGCTGGGAGCCGGCTGTGCGGGCGTCTGTTCAGCTCCCTAAATCCACTGCCCTGTGTCTGACTTCCCGCTCCGGCCACCTGACCTTGACCTGAGTGACTTCAGAGCTGCCGGTGGGACTCCAGCAGGAAGCGAGGCCTCCGAGGGGGACGGAGGCTCAGCTTCAGAAAGCCACTGAGGTCACAGCACAGGCACCCCCGAAGGCGAGTCTCTGCCCCCTCCTCGCACCTCCACCCCCTGCGGCAGGGCTGGGAGCGCGTCCCTGGCCCCACCACCCACCACTGCGGGAGGCAGGAAGGGTCACCATGACTGTGCTGCAAGCCGAGGGGCCGGCGTGTGGCCCTAGGGCCTGGCACCTGCTCCTGCCACCCGTCACGCCAGCTCTCTTCTGGGTTTGGAGATCTGAGAGTGAAATGAGAAGACACGTGTTTCTTCTCTTCTGTTCCTCTTCCTGTAACCATTCTTTCTCTTGGGTTCTTTTTTCATGGAGAGCAAAACAAAGTTAAAGGGAAAGAGAGCCAGACGCAGTAACACCCAGGGCTGAATTGTAAGCCTGAGAAATTCGAACAGAGTTAAAGCTATGTGCAGCCATCTCTGTGACGGTGAGTAAATCACTAACCTGCTCTGGACCCGAGGCTGCTCACAGGATCCCACAGAGCTGTTGTCAGGAATCTCTCCTGGGTGTGTTTTCCTTGCCTTGCGTGGTTTTCTGAGCCCACTCACAGGAAATGTGCGGGGTGCTCTCAGGGCACCGGGTGCTGCCGTCCTACCCGCTGCGGTGGTGCCGCGTGTGGCACTGTGTGCCCTGTGTTTCCAGGAAGCCACGGGGAGACGCGGAGTTCTGCTGTTGGACAGACCCCTCCTCTTCCAGCAGGCAGGTCCAGCAGGCCCACGTGCAGCTGCCTGGCAGCAAGTCCCTGGCCTCGCCCGGTGCGACACCAGCGCCCTTTGGAAAAACTCCCAGAGCTGTTTTCTGTCTCTGCTCTCCAGCATGAGGGCAGAAGAGGTGGCTGGATTTCGTCCCTCAGCAATCACCAAAAATGAGGCGAATGAGAGTGACTTCCAAAAATGAAAAATACTCCCGCTTTCCAGGCAGACTCATGATTCGGGACATGACCTGGCGTTTGCCGTTGACTGTCTATTTTCTCTCTGAATTCACGAGTCACGAGTAGGAAGGAGGCAAGGCGGGTGTGGGCAGGAGGGGGGAGCGGAAACCCGAGCACGCAGCACGCGTAACAGGGAACGCAGGCCACAGGGCCCACACTGCGCAAGGTTACACCCGCTGCAGGCAGGGCGGCAGCACTGTCAACACACGCCTTGTGAAGGGCACGGGTCATTCCGCTCTTCCCAGACCAGCACATTTTCAGCTTAGGATGGGGGTGGGAGGGGAGGGTGGGCACAAGACGGGCCCCGGGGGTTTCTCAGACTCCACACCCCTCTCCCTCTCCCCTCTCCCCTTCCCAGAGCGTCCCCTGCCTCCTGGCTGAGCAGAGTTGCTCTTTATAAGGACGGTCTTCCAAAGACAGCCCAGGGCATGCTCAGGCTATTAATGGATCAGAGATAGAAAATGAAATCCTGCTATTTCCTGCCAATCAAATTCTTCCCGGGGCCAGAACCCGAGCCCAGGTGAGGGAGTCTTAGCCCCAGCTCACAGGGCTCCCCAGCCTTCGTGGGTCTGATCTTTTACATTTAATTAAAAGAAATCATTTAAGCTTACAGGCAACATTAAGTCCTTGGTAGCCAGGGAGACCATAGGTCATGGATAATTGATATCCAGCGAAAATCCCCAAACCTCATTCGCATCAGTAATCTCAAAGCCACCGTTCCCTGGCCAAACAAGCGCTCACCGGAGCTGCTGAGCATGCTGCCCTCTTGCCCGGCTGGCCCCACCTGCCCCACTGACCCCCCGTTCCTCACTGCCTCCCTTCCTCACTGCCCCCCTTCCCTGCCGCCCCCCCTTCCCTGCCGCCCCCCCTTCCCCTGGCTCCACTCCCCTCCCAGTGGAAGCGTGAAGTACTGCACAGGCCCGCCAGCCGACCGCCAGCCACGGAAGCAGAAAACGTTATAACTGAGCCTCTGCATGCATGCGCCCCATTTCCCACACAGCGAACACCCCAAATCCAAGTCTTAGAACCTCCCAATTAGTGCTTGAGAAGTATTGCAAAGACAGCTGTGCTATAAACAGGTTTTTGCTTCATAACCAGACTCACTATGAGATTCTTTAGGCCAATGGGTATTAATTTCTACAGGTTCTCAGATTCTTTCAAGAAACTGAAGAACTATACAGATCCATCCCCCCCTAAATCATGTTCACACATGTATACATCAAATTTCACTTAGGACTGGGGAGCTTGTAGATATTAGCTCTAATGTGAGGTGAGGTGAGGTGAAGTCGCTCAGTCGTGTCCGACTCTTTGTGACCCTGTGGACTGTAGCCTACCAGGCTCCTCCATCCAGGGGATTCTCCAGGCAAGAATACTGGAGTGGGTTGCCATTTCCTTCTCCAGGGGATCTTCCCAACCCAGGGATCGAACCCAGGTCTCCTGCATTGGAGGCAGACGCTTTAACCTCTGAGCCACCAGGGAAGCTCCAATGTGAAGAATAAGTAAAGGTGTGGAAGCAACCTAGGTGTCCAAGGAGAGGTGGATGGATAAAGAAGGGGCGGCGTGCATACATGTAGACAATGGAATACTACTCAGCCGCCAAAAAGAACAGCATTTTGCCATTTGGAGCACCGTGGGTAGACCTAGAGGGCACGTGCCAGTGAACTAAGTCAGGGAAAGACCAACACTGCGTGATCTCACGTGCATGGGGAACCGAAATGAACAGACCAGTGAGCGTGGCAGAGAAAAGAAGCAGTCTCACGGATACAGAGGACAGACTGGTGGTTACCAGTGCGGAGTGGGGAGGGGCAAAGCACGGAGGAGGGGGGGATTTAAGAGGTGCAAACTATTGGTCGTAAGATGGGCTCAAGGATGTATTGAACCACACAGGGACTATAGCCAATATTTTGTAATAGCTGTAAGGGGAAAGCAACATTTGAGAACTGTGTTAAAAATTTAAAAAGAACAAATAAACGTGATCTTTTTCTTTTATTAGCTTGCAACCTACAGGAAGGAAGAGTGTACCATGTAAGCCCAGCTGTGTTAAAGGCTGCAATGACAGAGACCCAAGAGGGACGTGGTGGGCCAGTGGGACTCTGCCTGCCGACGCAGGGGACACAGGTCCGATCCCATCTGGCAGTGAGGATCCACCATGCTGTGGAAGCAACCAAGCCTGGTGCCACAGCTACTGAGTGTGGAGAGCCAGAGCTCTGCAACAAACACCCCACACAGCCAAAAATAAAAATAAATTAAAAAAAATTTTAAGTGCACCAATAAAACATATGTGCTTAGTTGCTCAGTCGTGTCCAACTCTTTGCAACCCCATGGACTGTGGCCCACCAGGTTCCTCTGTCCATGGGGATTCTCCAGGCAAGACTACTGGGGTGAGTTGCCATGCCCTCCTCCAATAAAAAACTGAAACATATACACAATTTAATTACATGTGTTTTATCAGGTAGAATGGACAAGGATTTACCAGATCTGTTTGGGTTACTTTATAAAGATTACTTCAGAGTATATAATAAATCTGTTATTAATAACTAAAATCTATTGGCAGCCACTGCACAGCTACTCACGAGGCCAGAGCAGGGATCAATTATTTCTGACAAGAACAGGGTTATCCAGAATGACATCACAGAGAAAGTGACATTTAAATGGAGCCCTGAGTGTAATTTGAAAAGAACTTCAATAGGTGGAAGGACACGACATGAACGTGTTAGGAATCAAGACCAACAGAATGTGAACCGGTAATAAATATCCTGCCTCTCTGGAACTGAAAGTCATTGGCATTTATCAAAATTTAGAAGCATGTCAAATGCATAGGTGATGTCTATTTGAAAGCCATTTTCTCCTGCCTTTCCTCATTTCCTCGTAATTTCGCTGCAGGAATGTGATCCCTGCACAGAGAGTCCTCACAAACGCCACCTGAAATGTTTCACTGGCGGCACTCCAGGTCTCGGGCACGGGAGGCTTCTCCTCTGGCAGGAGGTTGGAAGGAAGTGCCAGGTTGACAAAAATGCACATGTGGAAATTGCCAGATGGGACCCCAGGCCAGGGAGAGAGGTGCCAAAGGAAAGTGCAGTTTTCGGGGAGATGGTTCCGCAGTCAGGAGGGCTGTGGATAGAGAACTTCACTTTGCAAAAGCTGATAGCAGGCGAATCCAGCCTTCACAGGGCTTTGCACTGAGTAGTCTTAGGGGCTGCCCAGGTGGCATTAGTGGGAGAATCCGCCTGCCAATTCAGGAGATGCTGATTCAACCTCTGGGTTGCAAAAATCCCCTGAGCTGGGAAATGGCAAAGCACTCCAGTATTCTTGCCTGAGAAATCCCATGGACAGAGGAGCCTGGGGGGCTGCCGTCCATGGGGCCACAGCTTTGCAAAAATGGTTTCTTGGATAATTGAAAACTCCATCTGTAAGAGGCTTCCCAGGTGGCGCTAGTGGTAAAGAACCCTCCTGCCAGCGCAGGAAACAGAAGAGGCCTGGGTTCGAGGCCTGGGTTTGATCCCTGGGCCGGGGAGCCTGCAGGAGGGCATGGGAAATCCGCTTCAGTATTCTTGCCTGGAGAATCCCTGTGGACAGAGAAGCCTGGTGGGCTACGGTCCAGAGGGTGGCAGAGAGTCAGACACGACTGGAGCGAATGAACACACACATGCCGTCTGGTTTGCGGCCCCAGAGTAAAGCGCCTTCTCTTACTCTTAACAAGGGGAACTGGAGTTAGTTGGTCCTCTGCCTCTTTTTAAATCGAATTTTATTATGAATCTTTCGACCAGGTGTTTTAAAAAGTTAGATCTGTTTTAAATTAGAGCTGCTTTTGTTCCTGATAAAATCTAATAGGAGACTCTTGTAAAGTGGGGAGCCGCTCTGGTAAAAGCGGAGCTGGGCCGGGCAGGGCAGCCTTTCTCCTCCTGCTCGTGGACTGGGGACCAGCAGCGTGGTGTCACCTGGGGGCTGGTGAGGACCGCAGCATCTCAGCCCTGCCGAGCCAGGGCCTACGTGATCCTGGTGATACAAACACACGTAAAAGCTTGAGAAGCTCTGCTCTAAGGAAACCTCAGCCTTGTGTGATGTTTGCCCACGCAAAAGATGAACTGGAGGTGGAAGCTATTTTCACTTAGAGGTGGAAATAAATTCCAGGTGACATTATTTTCTCTGGCAGTTTATGAAGCAGGGAGGGACCCCGTGATGGATCATCTCTGCCAGAGACGCGGGCAGACTAGGTCCCTGAACAGCCCTCAGGCCCGGCTGACCTTTCCAGGAGTCACAGCATCTTGACCCTGGCCCTTCAGCTCCGATGCTGGTCTCTGCCTTGGGGGTCCCATCCTCCCCACTGAAATCACTGAGCTCATTTCAGAAATAGCAATCTTCTACCCACCCCTCAACCCACAGTGGGCACCCACTGCGATCCCTCTAAAGAAGCTGGCATCCTAGCACTGACGTATTTTTCTGGGTCATTTTAGAAGAGGGGTGGACAGGTTAATACCTTCACTCCAATCCTCCCACCTCCCTGTGCTTGTATGTCTCTTTCAACCATATCTAAGAGTTTCTGGTATCTTCATTTAATTTCATGCAAGCTACTCACATTCCAGTCAGCTCAACAAGCAAACAGACCATCCTCAGTTATTCAAAGATAAAAAAATTTCGAACCAATGTATCCATGTTGACAAATTTTACCCCAAAGTCATTGCAGAGGTCCTATGAGCCTGAAGTCCGTAGAACTAAGACGGTTCTAGGCAAAACCCACCAAGATCCTCCTTGATTTGTATAAAAGCAAACAGACAAACAAGCCAACAGAACTTCTTGGCCTGGTGACTGGAGGCTGCTAGACTGATCCTGAGGGTTCAGGTCACGGCCACGGAGTCACGGCCACTCACTGCCTCAGGGTCAGTTCAGAGACACAACATGAGGGGATGTAGCATTTTTGAAGCAAGATAGTGCAGCGACAGCCCAGTGCATGGGACTCATCTGCCCTCTGGCCGTCAGGAAGTTAACGGCCTGTCTTCAGAGCCTGGCTCTAAGATAACGTGAATGTCCAGGGCGTGGGAATGCCTCTGAGGTTTACTGGATAGAGCGGCCCCTTATGAAGTTTACCAAATAAAAAATGTTTCGGATCCAACTGTCCCCTCTGAACTCAATGGAAGGTCATGTGTGATTACTGCCCTAGTTCCTGAACCGCACGTTCGGAGCAGATGTGCTTGGGGCCCCCCACTTTCCTGACCTGTAAAGTGAGGGTTATGTAAGGAAGCCCCAGGTGGGGACCTAGGGAAATACCCTTCCCAGTTAAATAATCAGTCAAGGGCAATATATCACCCAAGAGGAAATTTCCAAGAAGGTGACTCTTGAAAGGTGTAGGATTAAGGATTCCGATCATACCCTGTTCTGACTCAGCCTTGGCTTGTGTAGAAGGCAGGCTTGTGGGCCTGATTGTAAAACAACCAAATGGGGATGCTAATTGCACATGGTCCTGCAGGGATAGACTGCGGCCTGGAGAACATCAGAGTAACGGCTAGAGCCTGGTGTACAGCTATTAATCCAGAAAACTCTCCTTTCTCTTTTCTCATGAATAGAGGACACCAAACCCATTTTTATTTCACCTGGCAAGGATGGCAGTACACTCCAATCATCTCATCTCCTTGGGTTTGTATGTGTTTTTTGATAATTAAATTAATTTTAATCGAAGGATAATTTCTCTGCAATATTGTGTTGGCTTCTGCCAAACATCAACATGACTCGGTCATAGGTATACCTACGTCCCCTCTCTCTTGAACCTCCCTCCCACCTCCTTCCCCATCCCACTCCTCTAGGTTGTTTGCAGAGCCCCAGTTTGAGTTCCCTGAGTCACACAGCAAGGATGTCTGTTTTAACCATATCTAAAGAATTTCTGGCATCTTCAGGTCATTTCATGCAAGCCTCCTAAATTTTAGTCAACCTGACAGGCAAACAGAATCATGCCCAACTAAGCAAGAATAAAAAAAGAAATCTCAAACAAGCGTGTATGCTCAGTCGTGTCGGACTTCTTGCAGCCCCATGGATAACAGCCCGTTAGGATCTCCTGTCCGTCGAATTTTTCAGGCAAGAATACTGGAGTGAGTCGCCACTTCCCGCTCCAGGGGACCTTCCTGACCCAGAGACTGAACCTACATCTGCACTGGCAGGCAGAGTCATTGCCACTTGGCGCTTTGAAAAATGCATCCCCAAATTGCTGCAAAGGATTGCCTCACTCAAGACAACACCAGCTCTCGGCCCCTGTGTCTTGTTTAGCCTGCAGACCATCTCAGCCCTGATCCACTGTACTGAGCTTACAGCACTGATGGGAGTGACTAGCGAGCGGAGGCGGTGAGTCCCTGGATGCTCGATACCACACACCTGCGCTGGAACGTGGGAGGCAAGCTCCTCGAGGTCCTTAGAGTGCGGTGCTTCGGTCCAGCTCCCGGGGTCTGTCTGGGGTAGCAACGTGGGGCACGATGAAGATCCTCTCTGAAATTAAATGCAAGTTCTGTGCCTTGCACCCCCATGATGAATAGTAAGGTGCAAAGCCAGATGGGGGTCTTTGTATCACGGAGACAACTCGCTCCAGATACGGCTGCACTGACCCAGGTTACTCACTAGGCAACCCCAAGGGAGACAGTTCTGAGTGGGGCCTGAAGCAAGAGGAGCCTTTTCCAGCTGGCTCACGTGGGACTTAGGACCCAACACCTCACGAGTGTGTGACAGAACACGATGCTGGATGGAGCCTGCAGCGAGACCAGGGATGTGCCTTGAACCAGAGGCCAGAACTGGAAAGCAGGAAGCGGACCCTCAGGTCTCCCTGTCACTCCCGAGGACCACTCGTGACCAGACCCCAGACCACTCACGCATAATGGTCTCCATCACCACTACAGCAAAGCGTCCCAACCCACTAGGATCTGACTGAAAGCACAGGAAACAGGATGGGAAGAAGAGGAAAGGAGTTTGCACCTACCACCGGCGGCCTTCTGGCACTGCACGAAGACTAACCCTGTAATGGCTGAGCAGGGCTCCGACTCGCCTCTCTGCTGGGGATACACTCATGCACACTAGCCAACCTTCCCTTTCTGGCTCACTTTCCTGCACTATTTTACACAGATTACTGGCACACTTCGGAGATATTGGGAGTCTGTTTCCAGACCACGGCAATCGAGAGAATATTCTAGAAAGCGAATCACATGAAGTTTTTGGTTTCCCTTGGCACATAAAAATTATGTTTACACTATAGTAAGTGTGCAATAACCGTCCCTCAATTTAAAAATACTTCATTGCTTAAAAAGACGCTGTCCTCTGAGTCTTCAGCAAGTCATAATCTTTTTGCAATAATAACATCAAAGATCACTGATCACAGATCACCATAACAAACAGAACAATAATCAAAGAGTTTTAAACATTTTGAGAATTACTGAAA
Source organism: Oryx dammah (assembly GCF_014754425.2). Classification (NCBI taxonomy): domain Eukaryota; kingdom Metazoa; phylum Chordata; class Mammalia; order Artiodactyla; family Bovidae; genus Oryx; species Oryx dammah. Next base: position 2,292,944 of record NW_024070195.1, read on the forward strand.
TATGACACCGAGACGTGAAGTGAGTAAATACTTTGGGGAAAAACGGCACCAGTAGACTTGTTCCGTGCAGCAGGTACCGCAAACCTACAGTCTGTGAAACGCTCAGTATCTGTAAAGCCAAATAAAGCAAAGTGCAATAAAACGAGGTCTGCTGGTCAATTGCTGGTTGTTAACAGTGTATTTTGATGCTGGCTTCAGGACCTCCAAACAGGGTTGGGACTGACCTGGACGAGGGGAATGAGGTCTCTGCTCTGGGGAAGGACATGCGCGTTGGCAGGTAAACAGGTGCGCTGCTGGTGAGATGCTCCGTCACAAGGACGGTGCGTGTGGCGCTCGAGTGGCCAGTGGAGGGGACTGCCGTGGGTGCTGGCAGCCAGCTCTCCTAGCATCCACTCCGGCCCCTGGTGGCGAGCCAACCCGCCCTGCCACGGCTGGGGAGGTGAAACTGTGGTTCCCAGATGGCCCTGCCACGAGGACCTGCCGGCTGGGGGACGCAGAAAGAGAGGCAGGTGTGAAGGGTGCCCTTGGGCCACGGAGCCTGGCAGCGCTGGCACCAGCAGCCTGTCTGGGCAGCTCCCCTCGGGGCTGCAGGGCCAGAGTTCTGTGTCTGCGCCTCTCGGGGCAAAGCTCCCATCACAGCAGAAGCTTCGAGTGTGAGGCTGTGGCTCCCAGAGAGAGAGCCCCGCCGCTGTGTGAGCATCTGAGACCAGGTACCAAGCCCGCTTCTGCCCCAGCCAGCAAAAGAGGCTTCTGTTCTCTGCCCCCAGCCCCGGCTGACACTCTGGGAGCGGGCAGCGTTGGCCACAGAAGCTCCAGAAATATAAAAACTGATGTCCATTCAATTTCAACACTATGGACTATTTATGGACACTTATAATGAGAAATAAAAAGAATATGCCCATTGTATTAGCCTGTTATGTAAAGGGCATTTTTCAAAAAGCTTCAGAAAATACACTGGTCGGGTGAGTCATCACGACCCTTTGCCTCTGAAAACAGTCGTGTGTTCAGGCCCCAAGTGCACGTTGTATTTGCACTTAACGCTGTGCAATCACCGGAAGACAACTGTGCGAGAGGGCCGAGACGCACGTGCCCAGCGCTGTGGGCGCCAGAGCTGGTGGCCTGGGCGCAAACAGGGGCTCGAGCGCTCGCCAACCACAAGCCATTGGGCAAGCTGCTTCCTCTCCCTGGGCTTCAGTCTCGTCTTCTGTAAAGTGGAGATAATCCTAGTCACTGCATCCCCAGGGAGCCGTGAAGGAGAACTGAACTCACTTGTGTAAAATGCGTGGAGCAGTGTCCAGAGTCTGGTAAGCTCTGCACATTTGCTGCTGTTATTATTATTTTACGTTAACATGTTGGCTTCTGGACTTACCAGCAAAATGAAGATGCAAAAAACACGAGGACGGAAATGAAGAACCTACTACAGCGAGTTGGAGAGAAGTAATATTCTCAGGGGGCAAACGTGCCCTGGACACAGCTCCTGGCAGTAGCACCTGAGGCCGGGTTCGAGCCCTGGGGCGGGTGTGCGGGAGGACCCCCACTACACACCCACGAGAGGCCAAGGCAGCCAGGAAGCACGCTTCCCAGGGGTGGGAGCGCCGCGGGCAAGGCCTGCCCTACACCTATCCCGCCGGCTCAACGAGACTGCGGCGCCCGGGGCCTTGAGTCTGCCTCCGCCGAGCAACCCTATCAGCTGGAAACAAGAGGCCATTCTTAACCACCCCCAGGGATGTCACCAGGCCAGGGGCCTTCTCGGGTGTGAACACCCTCGGCCAGGACTGAAAGGACCCACGAGGGTACAGCACCCCTCATGCGCGCGCCCTCAGGGCGGCTCCACGTCTGCACGGCCCAGCACGGTCAGTGCGCACCGCCGGGAGCCACCGCTAACAAACGCCTCCTCTGAACAAGCAGAGACTCACTGTACGTTTCCTGAAGAAAGCAAAGGATTGAAGGAGTGCTGTCAGAACACGCCATCTGGAGTCACCCAGACACCATCGTGGCCTCTAGTAGCTTGCGGCAAAACGAAGGTACGGTCCACTTGGGCAGGTCACTTTTAATCTGATGATACAGGCAGCACAGCAAGGCATTTGCCGAGGGAGTAACCTGTAATTGGCTTTCCTTCTCTTACGTAATTCGGATTTAGGGCAGCCAAACCAAGACACAGGATCTGAGCCTATTTGAGGGAACAATGGTCGAGAGCTACATGAAATTGGGACTGTTCCAGCAAACTCGAGATCTGTAGCCACCACAGAAGCAGGGTTCATTTCAAACACACCTTAAGGAAATTGGTCTGCCAAAGCCTTCTGTGGCTTCACTCTCCTAGCATGAGGTTTCTACCTTTTATGTCTTGCCAGTGCTATTAAGACTCCTTTTAATTAGATGTTTACTTGATTGAACTCATGTGGGAACTTCCATGGCAAACATACGGGATCTCGGTCCTGCGGAGCCTTGTCGGTGGGGAGAAAGAAACAATCACCCTGAACTAATTGCAAATGACATGAGAGCAAAGCGCAGGTAGTTATAAGGCTATCACAGAGAGCGCGATTTGGATGAGGGTCATAGAAGGAACATCGGTCAGGACTCATTGTCAGGTAGCTCTTACTAATCCTGGCTGATTTAAGAAGGCAAAAAAATGTGCTGAAAGGCTACTGGATACTCATTGGGTTGCTGGATGGGCTGGAGAACCTGGCTTAGCGTAGAGCTAAATCACTTTCAGGCGTGTCCGACTCTTTGCGACCCCGTGGATTGTAGCCCACCAGGCTCCTCTGTCCATGGGATTCTCCAGGCAAGAATACTGGAGTGGGTTGCCATTTCCTTCTCCAGGAGATCTTCCTGAAACAGGGACTGAACCCGTGTCTCTTACGTCTCCAGCATTGGCAGGCGGGTTCTTTACCACTAGCACCAACTGGGAAGCCCGTCATACAGCCCACGGAATTCTCCAGGCCAGGACACTGGAGCGGGCAGCCTTTCCCTTCTCCAGCAGATCCTCCCAACCCAGGGATCAAACCCAGATCTCCCACATTGCAACGGGATTCTTTACCAGCTGAGCCACAAGGGAAGCCCCAGCTTAGAGCCTGCTTAGCCTCAAATGTCAGTAATGCCAGGCTGCAGGATACGAGGTTAATAAATAATAGTGAATTGCTTTCATACCAACAATGAACAAGTGGAATTTGACGTTTAAAACACAGAACCATGGCTCAGTAGTAAAGAATCTGCCTGCCAAGCAGTAGCCACGGGTTGACTTCCTGGCTTAGGAAGATCTCCTGGAGGGATGCAATGGCAACCCACTCCAGTATTCTTGCCTGGAGAATCCCACAAGCAGAGGAGCCTGGCGGGCTACAGTCCACGGGGTCGCAAAGAGTCAGCCATGACGGAGCGACTAAACAATAACGCCACCATCATTTACGTTAGTGCCCCTAAAATGAAACACCTGGGTATAAACCTAACAAAATCTATACAAAATCTATATGAGGGAAACGACAAAACTCTGATGAACAATCTTAAAGTAGAAGTAAATAAATGGAGAGATATTCCATGTTTGTGGATGGACTCAATATTACCAAGACATCAGCCCTTCCCAACCTAATCTACAGATTCAAGGCAATCTCAAATTTCAGCAAGTTATCTTGTGGATATTGGCAAACTGATTCTAAAGGGCATGGGGAGACAGAGGACCCAGCAGGGCCCACACAGCCCTGAAGGAGGAGCTTTTCCGAACAAGAGGTGGACACCACGTGTTGATGACCACAGAGAATCGGGAGAGAGTGAGACCGAGCCCGCAGCGGGCAGGAAGCCCCCACAGCGCCCTCAGCTTGCCTGCCTTCACCTGTGAGCGCATTCACTTCTGTTTTAAGGCCCTGCCACTTTGAACTTTCTGTTCTTTGTAGCTGGCCCTAGGAGGAGGATTCAAGAGGTGGATTTTTGAACATTGTGTGGCAGAGGTGGTGAAGACTCAATGTGCTGGTCTGGAAATTGGCCTCTCCTAGTACTTCAGTTGGCAAAACCACCGACTGTGAGCAACGCTGTGCTAAGTCATGTCGGAGCCTGAGACAAAAGGGAGTGAACCCCACCTCTGTCTCAGATTTTGATACTGTGTTCATCATTGATGTTTTTTTTGTAGTGCTTTTAAAACATATCACATTAAAACAGTATCTTGATAACTGGAGAGGAAGTTGATCAAGTTGATAACTTGATAAAGGGAGCTGGTGCCCTTTACATTTGGCACTTGAGGAAAGTGTCTCACTTCCTCACCCCAGTCTTAGGCCTGCCCCTGGGGTTACACCACACACCATCCAGGGGCATTTCAGCAGGACAGATTTAGAATATTTCTGCATGTTGGTAACTTGGGACTTTTTCCAACAAGGTCTTACAAGAGAGAAATTAACTCTGGTTATAGCAAGCTTATCTGCAGGCAGAGAGAAGAGGGTAACTTTGCAAAGTGGACTCTACTGACTGTGTTTTGCAACTTAAATTCACTGAGAGCTCATCATCGAGATCTTCTGAGCTTCATCCACTGCTTCTGCATCTTAAGCTTCCAGATTGTAAGCAGGGACTTCAAAGTGCCAGCCCGTGGCCACGAATTTTTAAAGTAACTTCTTCTAGGTTCTCTCTGCTGGGGAACACCTCCCCAGCACCTTACTTTGAGAAACCACACACTAAAAGAAAAATCTTGTGATTTTAAGCCATCCCTTGGCACCAACATGATCAAGAATGTGAATGTCTGACTAAAAGGTGCTTATCCAGATAATCTAAAATGTGTTTACTTTATCATCACCGAAGAAAACTTGCAAAACTTAAATATTCCCGTGAAGATCTCTTGAATGACACAGAATAGACCTGCACACCTCCAGGGGCATGGCACACCAACGAAGAAATGCTAGTACAATGAATTCCACATTTTAAAAAGTCTGCTACATTGTCAAGAGCTACAGAAGAACTTCTTCAGGAATTTTGAATATTAGTTGCTTTTCCTTTAAAAACAGAATTAATTATGGCTACACAGTATTTCCAGACAACACTAGTGGCAAAGAACCCACCAGCCAATGCAGGTAATTTAAGAGACCCAGCTTCTATCGCTGGGTCAGGAAGATCCCCTGGAGGAGGGCATGGCAACCCCTCCAGTATTCTTGCCTGGAGAGTCCCCGTGGACAGAGGAGCCTGGCGGGCTACAGTCCATGTCATTTCAGAGAGTCGGATATGACTGAAGCGACTCAGCACGCACACAGTATTTATTGCTGAATTAAATGAGGACTTAGGAAATTTCAAAGCTTGGTACAAATATAAAGAGCTTATGTAACATGACTTCACAAGTTCATAGCTGACTCAAATTCAAAAGACTTTTTTAGTATTGGAAATCAGTCCTTTACAAGATATACTTTAAAAGAACTGAAAAAAAAAAATCAACAATTTATGGCCAGCAATTTTGCTCTCTGATAAACTCAACTAACACGGTAGGGTTTATTGATACTGCTTCTCTGCTAAACAGAAATATTCTGGGAACAGACATAGAGAACAATAAATAAATATGTGGGTCTGGCAAGGAGCTAAGACAAATGTGGAATTAAAGGACATCCAGACAAACCCCATAATCATCTCTGGGACTGTGGTGGTTCCACACATGCCAATTAAGCATCCCAAGATGCACCAGCTCCATTAACCATCACTGGTCAACTCAGAAGGCACCTGTGCTGGGGCCCTGCCAACCTAATTGGATATTTTGTTTCTCCAAGACATAATTACAGTGTGCTTATCTTGTGTCATATACACATTGAGACCAGGTTCATCTGAAAATATACTAATCAGTATCCTGGGACTCACTCAAGGTGGAGAACACTTTTTATAAAAACGAGGAACAATCAGCCTTCCACATCTGTGGTTTCTGCATCTGCCGATTTGACCAACCATGGATCAAAAAATGGTTTTTAAAAGATTCCAAAAATTTCCCAAACACAAAACTTGAATTTCCTACGTGTAGACAGCTATTTACATAGCATTTACATTGTATTGGGTATTAGAAGTAATTTGAGATGATTTGAAGTATACAGGAGATTGTGCATAGGTTAGGTGCAAATATTATGCCATTTAATAGGAAGAACTGGAGCATGCATGGGAGGTCCTAACCCCAGGGATGCTGAGGGATGACTATTTATTCGGGTACAGAAATGGCATCCCTGACTATGGTCCAAATGAACAAATAAAAGCATGTTGACGTGAAAGCAAGTGGCCCAGAAGCAAAGTTGGTCATTTTAGGTCACATCACTGGACTGTTCTCTTCAAGGAGGTTTAGTGTCTAGACAAGGGTGACATGAAGTCAGACTCCTGGATGACAAAGCTGTGGTACACTGGTCACGTGTCGGGGAAATGGGAGGTAAGTGTGTGGGGTAGGTAACGTGGAGGCTGCGCGTGGCAGAAGGGGTGGAATCTTCCAGGTGGACTTTCCTGAAAGTTGTCCATCTGCTTCTGTGGCTCTCCTGTGTATATACTCACGACAAAATGACTGAGGCAAGAGGAATTTGAAGCCTTAACCCTTTTTGGTGGAAGAGGGACCGTCTCGGTCAGTGTTGTCTAAGCAGAAGACATGAGCATAAACGTTGCATGAAACCGTCCATTGAGATGTGGGTAAAATATTAGAATTTCTGTTTATATTGACTTCAACTTTTTCTTGTGATAAAATATATATAACATAAACTTTGCCCCTTGACCATCTTTAAGGGTGCGGTTAAGTGACACTAGGAACTTGTGGTGTTGTGTAACCACTGCCACCATCCATCTCCGGAGCGTTCATCTTCACGAACTGAAACTCTACATCCTTCGAACACTGGCCTCCGTGCGCCCTCTCCCAGCCTCCGGTAACCTCTGCTCCATCTTCAGCGTGTATGAACTGTTTGATAACTCTACACACCTCATTTAAATGAAACTGTGTAATGTTTGTCTTTGGTGACGGGCTTCTTTCACTGGGCATAATATCAATATTCTCAAGGTTTACCCTTCCTTCTCTTTCAGGATTGAGTACAATTCCATTGTAAGTATATAGATTGTGTTTGTTGAGTCATCTACCAACAGACACTAAATTGCCTTACCTGTTGACTGCTGAGAATGACACTACTATGGCACGGATGTGCAAATATCTGCTTGAGTGCCGCCTTCATTATTTTGGGTTTACACCCAGAAGAAGAGTTACTGAATCACACAGCAATCCTACTTTTAGTTTTTTGAGGACCCTCCATGCTGTTTTCCACAGTGGTTTCACTATTTTACATTCCCAGAAACAGGGCACAAGCGTTTCAGTTTTATCACATCTTCATCAGCACTTGTTTTTTCTGTTTTTTGACGGTGGCCGTCCTAACGGCGTGAAGCAGTGTCTCACTGTGGTTGGATGGCATTTCCCCAGTGATGAGTGATGTCAAGCCTCCTTCCGTGTGCTCACTGGCCATCTGTGTATCTTCGTGACAGAAATGTCTGTTCAAGATCTTGGCTCATTTTCAAATAAGATTTTCGTTGTTATTGGGACGTAGGGGTTCTGTGTGTATGCTGGATAATAACTCTTTTCAGACAAATGTTTAGTCACTATATCTTCCTGTCTTGTGGGTTATCTTTTCATTCTGTAGATAGTTTCCTCTGATGCATGAAATTTTAAATTTTGATGCATTCCAATTTATCTTATTTTCCCTTTGCTACTTATGCTTTTGATACCGTATCCAGGAAAACATTGCCAAGTCCAATGTCATAGAACTTTCTCTCTATGTTTCCCTCTGTAAGAGTTTCTTGCTTTCATGTCATGCCCTTTGGTCCACTTTGAGTTAAACTTTTGCATATGATGTAAGACAAGGGTCCAGCTTCACTTTTTGGCCTGTGGATGTCCAGTTTTTCTAGCATCATTTGTTGAAAAGTCTGTTCTTCCCCTACTGAATGCTCTTGGCACCCTGGTCAGGAACCATTTGACTCTATATCTGAGGGTTTCTTCCTAGGCTGTCTGTTCTATTCCATTGGTCTATATGTCTGTCACACTGTTTCGATTACTATAGATTTGTAGTAAGCTTTGAAATTAAGAAGGGTGAAGCCTTCATATTTATTCTTCTTTTAAGAAATTGTTTTGGTTATTTGACGTCCCTCAAGATCCCATATGAATTGTAAAATATTTTTCTATTTCTGTAAAAACAACAACAACAACAACAACATTTGGGGGATTTTGATAGAAATCGCTTTGAATCTGCAGATCATTCCGGGTAGAATGGACATCTTAACAATACTGAGTCTTTTAACTGATAACATGGGCTGTCTTTCCATTTACGCATGTCCTCGCTAATTTATTTCAGCAACGTTTTGTAGTTTTCAGTGTACAAACCTTTGTCTCCTTGGTAAAGCTTATTCCTAAATTATTTTATTCTTTTCGTACTACTGTAAACAGAATTGTTTCCTTAATTTCCTTTTCAGATCATTCGTCACTGGTGTGTGTAGAAATGCACCTAGATTTTGAGTGTGGATTTTGATTCTGCTCGGAGGATTACTAGTATCTTGTTCCTCAGGATGTTAGCCATCATCGCGGTGCGCGTAGCTTTGAGGGAGGAAGACATTCGGCTGCAAGAGACAGAAAACCAACCGCAGTGACTTCGGACTGAAGGGGGTTGTTTTCCTCTTGTAGCAAGAATCTCGAGGCAGGCAGTCAGGGGAACTGCCACCCGCTTCAGGGAATGATCAAGAAGCCTGGTGCCTTCCGTCTTCCACCTCTGCCTTCCTCACCAAGTGGCTTTTGTCTTCAAGACAGAAAGCCGCAGCTGCAGCACAGAGAGCCGTCTCTACTAACAGATGTCTCAGCTGCATCGCAGGTGGGAGGAAGGGCAAAGGGAAAACCAGAGTCTCTGAGGGCGTATGCTCCAGGGCACACAGGAGGAGCACGCAAGTGCCTTCATTTTAAGAGTCACTTTACACAACCCAGCCATTCCCTGCTACTGAAAGCATTAGCCACTGGCTGTCATTGTGTCAGTCTGCCATTGTTAATGAGATAGCATTCATTTTATCATTCTTAATTTTCCATTTATCATTCCTAATTTACCGTAAAACTGTATGTCAACTCCCCTCTTAGCAAAACGCGTCAGCAACGGCAAAATATTGACATTAGTATAATAGTGTCCCTTAGAAATATTATATGTGGTTTACTCCGCATTTCTCTAAGAAGTGCTATATGCTCGCTTCCCTAGAGGGCTGTCACCTTGCGGAAGCATCTCAAGGTGGTGTTTCCTGGCACCAGGACTCCACAGTAATGCTAAAGCATCTTCCCAGTGGTGGACCTACAACCAGGGTTCCCAGGGGATTCCTGGGCATTTTCCCCTCTAGAGAAGAAAGGAAAATGCAAACGACATTTCCGGCAGAACACCCTGAATTGTGTTATGCGTGTGTGTAGCTATAAATAGCTTAAGCACATATGCATAGCATGTAAGCGGTAGTGTTTTGAATGACAGCCCGCATTTCCAAATGTCCACGTAATATAACTTTCTTTACCTGCTTGACCAGTTTACTTTCTGTTTGACTCATAAGCGATGAAGGCATGTTAGTCTCGCCTTCATGAACTTCTGCCTCCACTACAATGGCTGGAGCGTCATTGCAGGACCCTCTGCAGCAGCAAGACTTGGGGAATTATAGGAAAATCCCCTCCTCTGCCATCTGCCCACAAGTTGCCATGGAGACCATCCACCGTCCTCAGGTCCAGATGCGCTCTTCCTTTCTGAGTCATGGTGGGGACGCTGGAATCTTCCCAAAGTGGCCCATCTCCCTAGATGCCCCTCCCAACCTCCTCCTCCAGGGTCTTGCCACCTTGCTGGAAGCTTTTCTGCTAAATTCTCTCCTGAGCCAAGGTAGATCTTTTTCTTGACTGGGGATGGGAAATTCTGTGTTATCCATGCTTTCTAGCAGGAGTTTTGTCTGTGCCTTAAATCCCTTCACCTGCTCTAGGCTTGGACTTTTAGAAACCAAAGTAAAAATGGCTTGTAAAATGATTTGCACTGTCGATCCTGACACAACCCTCCCCTCAGATGGTTGGTTAATCAAGTGTCAATGGGTCACGTTATCTGATCGAGAGTGGCAGAAAGGAAAAAGAGAAATGCAGAGGGGGGAAGATCAGAGATCTTCACGTCCAGAGATCTGCCCCTGCTCTATGTCCTATACGAATACGTGTATACATGTGCACAGGTATATGGACATGTACGAGTGTGTGCCCAAAACGTCCTAGCCAGTGTTAATACTTACTGCATCAGAAGAACATTTTTAAAACTATAAATTATGTTTCTGTTAATATATCCAACTCAATGTTATTTGACTCTCACTTTGTCACTGGAAATGGAGAGAATAAAATATTCCAAAGAATTCTAGGTCTTGGTTTTTCCCTTTAAAAAGTCTTAATTGAATTGAGGTTTAGACTCTAAGTATAAAGATACATCCAAAAAATAAACAGGAAATTACAACCATTCAACATGTACAGAAGCTGTAATTCAAACAACATATGGTAATGTTGAGCAGGGAGACTCATAATAATTAACATTTGTAAATTGCTTTCCATTTACTTGCATGTATAATTTAATTTGGTGCTTGCAATAGCCCTGAAAAGTATGTTGTGATTATTACCTCTGTTTTACAGATGAGGGGGAAAAATAGGACACCATGATGAAGAAATTTCTCCAGATTCACACCATTAGTCAGCAGGAGTGATTCACGTGAAAAGTTTGTCCATGTTACAGATTCCAAAACAAAGTGAAAGATGAGACAAAAGAAACGGGTATTATATGTAGGTGTGTCTTTAAGTGAACACCTCATGTAAACCTCTATATTGTGAGCTGAATTGTGTAACATGGTACGTGTGCTACCGCCAGGCTCCTCTGTCCTTGGGATTCTCCAGGCAAGAATGCTGCAGTGGGCTGCCATTGTCCTCTCCAGGGGATCTTCCCGACCCAGGGAGCAAACTTGCATCCTCTGCACTGGCAGGCAAGTTTAACCACCAGCACCACCTGGGAAGCCTTGGTTGAACTGTACAATACCAGGGCTTTAAATCCAACCTAATCAGGATCTTTGGAGGTGAATCCTAGGGACTGGTGTTTTTGAAAGTTCCCTAGGTGGTTCTTCAATCAGCAGCCAGGACCAAGAATCACTAGGTGTTTTTTTTTTTTTTTTTTTTTGCTGTTGCTGTTGTTTGTTACGCAAACGAAGGGTACATTGAGAGAGGGAGAGAGAGGTGACAGTATCAAAGCAAAGAGAAGGGGGAGGGTGGAGGGGTTGGGTGTTTAGAGCCTCCCCGGGGTAGGGAGGCTGGGTAGCTACTTGATAAAACATGCTTTGAATAACTGTGCAAGGTCGCAAGGTATCACTAGTACAGGACGTAATGAAAGATCTGTTCCGTTACTTACTTTCTAGTAATATTTTCATTTATACTTGAATTTACAATAAACATGCTCAAAAAAATTTAAACACTTTAAATGGTTTCCCAGCCCTCTGGAGTCTGTGTTGCTCGAAAAGTATAAAAGTGGCAGAGCAGTCCTCAGTGTTTGAGACAACTAGAGTAAGAAGCTATTTACTTGCCACAGAAATTGATAAAGTAGAACCAAATAAAAGTGGTTCTGAATGTTTCCTAAACAAAATGCAAAATGGACCTTTGATCATCACTAGTGCCAAGGATCGCTGGATTGGTCTCTCAAGCAGGTGTACAGAATTCCATGCACAGAGATTACAGTTCTCCGTTTCCTGACCACACTTGGTGTTATTGAACTTTTCATTCTGGCCAGTTTGGTGAGGTGAGCAAAGAAATGAAGACAAGGAAATATGTACAAGAATAAAAGGCAAACTTTTCATTCACAGGAGGATAGATAAAGAAGCTACGGATGCAATAATTGGTGGAGTGCACAGAGCAGTTAACGTATATGAATCACATCTACAATTTCAGTAAATTAAAATTTCAGACCTGATACTGACCTGCCTCTTGGGAAACCTATATACAGGTCAGGAAGCAACAGCTAGAACTGGACATGGAACAACAGACTGGTTCCAAATAGAAAAGGAGTACGTCAAGGCTGTATAGTGTCACCCTGCTTATTTAACTTCTATGCAGAGTACATCATGAGAAACGCTGGGCTGGAAGAAGCACAAGCTGGAATCAAGATTGCTGGGAGAAATATCAATAACCTCAGATATGGAGATGACACCACCCTTATGGCAGAAAGTGAAGAGGAGCTAAAAAGTCTCATGATGAAAGTGAAAGAGGAGAGTGAAAAAGTTGGCTTAAAGCTCAACATTCAGAAAACGAAGATCATGGCATCTGGTCTCATCACTTCATGGGAAATAGATGGGGAAACAATGGAAACAGTGTCAGACTTTATTTTGGGGGCTCCAAAATCAGGGCAGATGGTGACTGCAGCCATGAAATTAAAAGACGCTTACTCCTTGGAAGGAAAGTTATGACCCAACCTAGAAAGCATATTCAAAAGCAGAGACATTACTTTGCCAACTAAGGTCCGTCTAGTCAAGGCTATGGTTTTTCCAGTAGTCATGTATGGATGTGAGAGTTGGACTGTGAAGAAAGCTGAGTGCCGAAGAATTGATGCTTTTGAACTGTGGTGTTGGAGAAGACTCTTGAGAGTCCCTTGGACTGCAAGGAGATCAGCCCTGGGTGTTCTTTGGAAGGACTGATGCTAAAGCTGAAACTCCAGTACTTTGGCCGCCTCATGCAAAGAGTTGACTCATCGGAAAAAGACTCTGATGCTGGGAGAGATTGGGGGCAGGAGGAGAAGGGGACAACAGAGGATGAGATGGCTGGATGGCATCACAGACTCGATGGACGTGAGTTTGGGTGGACTCCAGGAGATGGTGATGGACAGGGAGGCCTGGCGTGCTGCGGTTCATGGGGTCGCAAAGAGTCGGACACGACTGAGCGACTGAACTGAACCGAACTGAATACTGAGCCACAAAGCAAGTTGCACAAGGATACATACAGTATGATGTCATTTCCAAAAAAGTTTTAAAATATGCAAAACACAATGTATTTGTGAACCAATGCATATGAAATAAAGATACAAAATCATGCATGGGAAAATACACACCAGCTTCCGGTGTTTCCTAAGGCTGGGAAAAAGCCTGAGAGTGGACATAAACAGGTTTTGAAACATCTTATTCCCTAACACTATTACAAAAGTGAAGTATATGAAGCAGATGTAAAAACATTAGCAAACAGGTCTCTCTTTTATTATTTCAAAAATAATTTTGTTTATTTATTTTCGTCTTTATTTCTGTGCTGGTCTTCACTGCCGCATGTGCTTTTCTCTCGTTGTGGCGCAGGGGCTGCCCTCATCGCGGCGGCTTCTCCTGCTGTGGAGCACAGGCTCTAGGGCTCGTGGACTTAGTAGCCACAGCTCTCGGGCTCTAGAGCACAGGCTCAGTACTTGAGGCGCACGGGCTTAGTTGCTCCGAGGGATGTGGAATCTTCTAAGATCAGGGCTCGAACCCGTGTCTCCTGCATCGGCAGGAAGATTCTTGACCACCGAGCCATCAGGGAATCCCAAGTCTTTCTTTTAGAAATAAGACAGAATGGCAATGATCCTCATAATATGAGGGGAGAACAGGTCGGGTTGCAGTGGGTGACCTGGTCCTTTCAGTGAAGTGGGCATCGAGTTCTTCTGCTGAGAGAAGGCGCTGTGGGGCAAGCTGAAGGTTCCAGGAGAGTGAAAACACGAACAACCGAGGTTTGCAGGGAATTGACTGGGGGTGAAAGGAAAGGTTACAGATGCTGGAAGCTCTCGGCCCTGCACAACAGTGCTGGGTGTGCAAGCAGGCTCCAGCTCTCAGCTTACTCCAGTGGGCTCAGCAACATGGGATTCAGAAGAAAAGAATGAAGATGGAGTCAACACAGCAGAAGAGGGCTTCGGAGGGAAGGTGAGGGATGTATTAGTATTGCTCAGATTTACCTGGCAGTTGTGGAACAAGGATGGCAGGCGTCTCAGGAGGACACAGTCACCTAACCAAATGCACTGGCCTGGTCAGCCTTTCCCAAAACGCGCTTTCTAGGACACTGGACCTTTAAAGTGAAGTGAAGTCACTCAGTCGTGTCCGACTCTTTGCGACCCCATGGACTGTAGCCCGCCAGGCTCCTCTGTCCATTGGGGATTCTCCAGGCAAGAATACTGGAGTGGGTTGCCATTTCCTTCTCCAGGGGATCTTCCCGACCCAGGCATCGAACTGGGTCTCCCACATTCCAGGCAGATGCTTTAACCTCTGAGCCACCAGGGAAGGAGAGACCTTTAAAACATGCTTAAAAAAACCAGTCGTCAAATTATTTTGGAAAACCTTGGAGCTTCGCAAAGAATATGAATATAGTCAAGTGTCCACAGGGACTTCCCTGCGATCTGGTGGTTTAGACCTCACCTTCCACTGCTAGGGGTGTGGGTTCAGTCCCTGGCTGGGGAGCTAGGATTCCACAGGCCTTGCAGCCAAGAAACCAAAACATAAAAGGGAAGCAATATTGTAACAAATTCAGTAAAGGCTTTAAAATCAGTCCATGTCAAAAAAAAGTCTAAAATTTAAAAAAAGCCAGCGGGGGGTGGAGTGGGGTGGGGGTTGGTCTACAAAGCCCAGAAAAAACTTGTTTTGTGACCTAGCACTTAGAAAGCCTATTTGACCTAGAGATACTTTGGAGATACTCTCTCACATAGCTCATAGCAACAGCTGGGGCCATTACTTCTATTGGTAATAGGCTGTGCTGCCGCTACAGATCAGCCTCAGAAGGCAGCGGCTGAGCCAGTTCAGTTCAGCCGCCCAGTCATGTCCGGCTCTTTGCGACCCCATGGACTGCAGCACGCCAGGCTTCCCTGTCCTCCACTATCTCCCAGAGTCCACCCAAACTCATGTTGGCTGAGTCAGTGATGCCATCCAGCCACCTCATCCTCTGGTGTCCCCTTCTCCTCCTGCCCCCAATCCCTCCCAGCATCAGGGTCTTTTCCAATGAGTCAGCTCTTCCCATCAGGTGGCCAAAGTACTGGAGTTTCAGCTTCAGCACCAGTCTTTCCAATGAACACCCAGGACTGATCTCCTTTAGGATGGACTGGTTGGATCTCCTTACAGTCCAAGGGACTCTCAAGAGTCTTCTCCAACACCACAGTTCAAAAGCATGAAACACGTATATTATCATATGTGAAATAGATCACCAGTCCAGGTTCAATGCATGAGACAGGGTTCTCAGGGCTGGTGCACTGGGATGGCCCTGTGGGATGGGATGGGGAGGGAGGTGGGAGGGAGATTCAGGATGGGGAACACATGTACACCAATGGCGGATCCATGTCAATGTATGGCAAAAACCACTACAATGTTGTAAAGTAATTAGCCTCCAATTAAAATAAATAAATTAATTTTTTTTAAAAAAAGCAAAGAAAAAAACATCAGTTTTTTGGTGCTCTGCTTTCTTTGTAGTCCAACTCTCACATCCACACATGACGACTGGAAACACCAAAGCCTTGACTAGACGGACCTTTGCTGGCAAAGTCATGTCTCTGCTGCAACTGGTCAACCTCAGAATCCAGCAGCTGAGCCAACGTGGGTCCAAACGGCCACGCAGGACCCCGAGCTGATGGAGGTGATGGAGGTCCCAGAGCCCCGTGGCCCTCTCAGCGTGTGGCTCCAGGGCAGGGAAGCAAGCACCTGGACGGTCAGTGCTCACTCTGACCGGGACGATGCACGTTGCTGCTGCCAGCAGCTCAGGGGCCAGAACTAGTCACACGGCCCCACCCAGCCATGTGGGGACAACTAGTGTTCCCTGGAACACAATCTGAAGAACATCTGACGTCACAGGACACACAAGTTTTTCCAGTTCGAGGAGGGTGTGAAGAGAGTGTTCTTAGGTATAAAGAAGAAAAGGCTCTGCTCTTTCTTGTCATTGAGGCGGAGAAGAAAGAGAAGGAGGAGGAGGGGAGGAGAGGCGGGGGAGGAGCTGGAGGAGAGAGGGGGCAGGGAAGAGATGGAGGAGGGGAGGGGAGGAGGGGGAGGAGAGATGGGGAGGGAAGAGATGGAGGAGGGGAAGGGAGGAGGGGAGGAGAGATGGGGGAGGGAAGAGATGGAGGAGGGGCAGGAGGGGAGGGAGGAGGAGAGATGGGGGAGGAGAGAGGGGGGAGGGAAGAGATGGAGGAGGGGGGAGGAGGGGAGGAGGGAGAAGAGAGATGGAGGAGGGAAGAGATGGAGAGGGGAGGAGGAGGAGTGATGGGGGCAGGGAAGAGATGGAGAGGGG
>NW_024070195.1:2309589-2362562 GCF_014754425.2 Oryx dammah
ATGGGGGCAGGGAAGAGATGGAGGAGGGGAAGGGAGGAGGGGAGGAGTGATGGGGGCAGGGAAGAGATGGAGGAGGGGGGAGGGGAAGGGAGGAGGGAGAAGAGAGATGGGGGAGGGAAGAGATGGAGGGGAGGAGGGGAGGAGAGATGGGGGAGGGAACAGATGGAGGAGGGGGAGGAGGGGAAGGGAGGAGGGAGAAGAGAGATGGGGGAGAGAAGAAACGGAGGGGGGAGGAGGGGAGGGAAAGAGGAGGAGGGGGAGGAGAGATGGGGGAGGGAAGAGATGGAGGAAAGGGAGGAGGGGAGGGGAGGTGGGGAGGCTGCCGGGCAGCATGGCTTACTGAGGTCTTGCTGTTTCAGGCATCTGCTAAGTGCTTGCAGGACAGGCACCATGTCATCCGTTCCCCCAAGAACCCTCAGTAAGACGCATTATTACCCCCATTTTGCGACTCCGATCACTGAAGCTTAGAAAGGCCAGCTGATCTGTCCGAGGTCACAGCACAGGAGCTCGAGTCAGACCACCGCCTCCCGGATGGCAAAGCCCGCACCCACCATGGCCGTGCTCACCAACCCCATGCTGCAACCCTGAGTTCTGGATGGCCAGGCCTCTACAAATAGCTCCTCCTCTCATCCTCAGAACAAGCCTGCTGGCTGGACGGGGTGCATGTGGCGAGAGGGGGATTGGAGCCCAGTTCTCGCCGGCTCCCAAAGCCCAGGTGGGCACACCCGTCAGACCCCTCTCTCTACTGCTGGTCGCAGTGTGTGGGTTCTTCGCACTTCCGTCAGCTAGCTCACGCTCACACACGATATCCTGGACCAGACCTGCAGAAAGACCTTGTTGCCCTGGGGCCAGAAGGATGCTCACAGCTTCATCCATATCTGCTTAGAAGGCGACGCACTCTGGGCTCTACTGCAGAAGCTCCTTCATGTTGGAAAGCTTAAATCCTGGTACCTTGAAGCCCCTCCACCCCCGAGTTGTTGTGAACGTCCTTCTTCCTCCGAGGCCATCACAAAGCTTCCCTACTTTTCTCTCTGAGTCTGGCATTCACTTCCCAGGAAATCTTTGTGTCGACTGCAAACTGGAAGATTTAAACATGAGCAATTAAAACTCAATCAAAGGTGACTGTCTTTGAGGAAGGAAAGTAATATGAGTAACAGGGAGACGTAGACTCCCAGCTGTGTGGTTCCTCTGAGTCCAAATTAAAAGGTCCAGGAAACCATCCCCCAGAGTCCCACCCCCGGGCCCAGTGGGTTCAGGGAAGACCTGAAGACCCATCTGGCTGATGTCACAAGTGGCTGGCGAGCCCGGAGGCTTGCATTTCCGGGCACTTAAATGATGGACAGTCCAAGCAGAGAGCCTGGGACCCGACGGACTTGGCCACAGCTGGAGGTGGAGGTAGGCTGAGTCCTGTGTCTCTCGGGGACCGTGTGAACAGCACGTCAGAAACACATGTTGGGCCACCAGCTCACAAGGCAAGTGGTCCCAGCAGCGGGGATGTTAGGGTTATAGAGAAACCGTGTACACCAGCGGTTTCACACTCAGCCTCTGTGCGTTTGTCTGCTTGGTCTCCCACATAGACGCAGTCTGAAGGTCGGCGTCCGGGGCTGCAAGGTGGTCCCATGATGTCGCCAGCCACCCTGCCGACTTCTCGTTTTCTGTGTCTGCTCGAGGCATCCGTCTTTGGTGGAGAATGGCTGCCGCTGCTATAGAGACGTTCAGGCTGCCAGGGGGATGGAGGAGGTGGACCCCTCCACTCCTGCTGAAATCTTACGAACTGCACCATCCACGGGGAGACAAGGAAATTCAGCTTTTCAGCCGGCTGCCTTGCTGCCTTCCCCAAATTCCAACCCTGAGGAATGAGGGGGAGACGGGAGTGAGGTGGTGCTTCATGGCCCCAGCCCCTCAAGGACGCCAGTAAACCGCACACACTCAGGCGACTCCAGGAGACTCCGCCCAGCCTGGGGGGATGCTCGCTTCACTGTGCCGTTTGCAGTCCAAGGGGCGGGCCAGGTCTCAGCCTCACCACACGTCTCCCCCAGAGCAGACGTCACCTCTGCTTTGCCCAGTTGGCCGAGGATTCTGCACATGGGGGTGGGCTCCCCACGCCAAGATGCTTCACCACCAAGTGCTGCCCAGGTCTGCCCTTTGCATCTTGCAAACCAGCTGCTCAGCTTTATCCCAGACCCCAGCAGGTGATTCTCTTGGAAATCCAGAGGGTTCTGCTCGCTGATCCCCTGTGGGGGGATCTCTGAGAACACTCCCCTCTCTCTGCTGTGCCCTTCACTAGTGGTCGCTGACACAGAACAAACAGCGGTTAAGGACCACGGTGTGGCGGGCGCTGTGCGTGGTGTGGATTCTGAAGAGATAAAAGAACTTCTCTTCTGGAGGATTCAGATACTAGTGGGACAGACAGGTGCTCAATGCACTGCGGGGTGACCCAGGAGGGCTGCAGAGGGTGGGGCCGGACTCCGTTTCTAGAGCTCCATTGTGCTGTGCAGGCCCAGTCATGGCCGACTCTGCAGCTCCATGGACCGCCGCAGCCAGGCCCCCTCACTGTCCCTCGCTGTCTCCCGGAGCTTGCTCAAACTCATTCCATTGAGTCAGTGAAGCCATCCAACCATCTCATCCTCTGTTGCCCCCTTCTCCTCCTGCCTTCAATCTTTCCCAGCATCAGGGTCTTTTCCAATTAGTTGGCTCTTCCCATCGGGTGGCCAAAGTACTGGAGATTTTCTCATCTTACAGAAGACAGCTGTATCCCTCACCCACCCCAAGTTTTGGTTGGGATCTTTGCTGCAGGAGGATGTGTGAAACAACAAGAAAATTCAAGTTAATGATAAACCAAGGCCCTTAAGCTCACAAGGCTTTCTGTTCTTCCCTGTCTGGCACTTATTTCTGCAAGAAGGGCAAGCTGGTCCACAGGGGCTCATAACTCAGAAGCTCCAGAGCAGCACAGGCTGCAATGTTGATCCATTAAAATGTAATTTTTGCAGAACTATCAGATTTTCCAAAAGACAATAAATCATACACACAAACAAATATTCCACCTGATATCTTTCAGATAGGGCACTCTTTGTTCAATAGAATAATGAAAATTTGTTTTATAAAATAATATGAAATATTTATTCAAATGATAGTCAATCCTGAACTTTTTTCATCTTATAAAATATTTAACACTTCTTATACCCTGTTAGGATTTCCCGGGTGGCTCAGTGGTAAAGAACCTGCCTGCCAGTGAAGGAGACGTGGGTTCAATCCCTGGGTCAGGAAGAGCCCCTGGAGAGGGAATGGCAACCCCCTCCAGTACTCTTGCCTGGAGAATCCTTCGGACAGAGGAGCCTGGCGGCTATAGTCCATGGGGTCACAAAGAGCCAGACACGACTGAGAAGCAAACACTTTCACTTCCCAGATACAAACACGGGGGCCATTCAGGTCCCGGGAGAGGTGGTGTGTGATGAAGGCCTCGTCAGTGGTGCAGGGAGCCCCCCGGGAACTGGGAGGTGGGAGAACTCACAGGGGGTCAGATGGTAGATGTAAGGAGCTGGGCGGGGCTGGGGGAGGTGACTAGGGTGCAGGAAGGGGGCGGGGCTTCCCAGGCAGGGTGCCCGGGTGCCCGGGAGTGGACAGAGTGGACAGAGCCGACCCAAGTGGGTTGAACAGTAAGGATGGCAGAGGAGCGTTAAGTGCAGGGGCCAGCCTGGCTGCTAAGGCATCATTCCTTCAGCCGGGAGACATTCACTGAGCTCCTCTTCAGGGGGTACTGGCGGGCAGCTCAGCCTGACCCTCACAGACACTGAGCCAGAACTGGGATGGTGAGCAGGGCTGGGAAGTCGATAAGATGCTTAGGAGGGGTGTTCTGACCTGGGCTGGGGCATGTGAGAGTCACGAGCATCAGGACGGACTGGGAGGCGGGTGGGAGGCTGGAAAATGCGTGAGTCAGATGGGGGGCATCTCCAGAGTCCAGGAGAGGCCACTGCTTCCTGTCCCCAGCGCTCTGGGACTGCAGAGGTACCGCATGTTCTCCAGGGACAGGTAGGGCCAGCCTGCAGGATGGGTTTGGACAGAGAGGGAGCATCTACCGGCGAGCCAGTGAGGGAGAGGCCGGGAGAACTCAGGGGACAGCGCTCATCCTGTGTCTTCAGGTTCCGAGACCACAGGGAGGACGGACGCACCCCACCCTTGATTTACGAAAAGTTTGACACCACACTCCATAGACAGCCTCTGGCCACCAGGGACATGCTTCTAAGGGAGGACTTGAGACCCGGGGGCCCCAGGGGGGAGCACGTAGTGTATATAAATCTTGATAGAAACAAACAGGAAACTGCTCTCCTTTTGAAAGTATCCTTATGTCTTCTCATATGCATTTCAAACTATTACTAGCTTCTTTCTCTTTCTGTCTTTGTTTTAACATTTATTAATGTCCTTGTGGTTGATTGTTATAGTCAGAGTGTTTGCAAGGAGCCCAAAACCCACGGCTCTAAGGATCTCACCCCGGGAGGATCTCACCCCAACGGGGCAGAGAGGAAGTGCAGAAATGGGGCGGCGGGGGGGCCTTTCACGGCCCAGCAGCGGACAACAGCTACCCAGACCGTGGGGTCACATCTCAGTCTGGCCCCTGGACCGCGAGCGAGTGCTTGGTAGCTGCTTCCGGAGAACGCCTGGGATGTGTGTGCAGGTAAGGCGTCCGCACAAAACCTGGTCCATTCAGGCAGGGCCGGTGCGCGGCGCTGGTGGCAGCTGAGCTCCGCCCCGCTCTTCTGAGGCCGGGCCTGCAGGACCGAAGCTGCGGGTGTGATTCCTGGGATCCCTGAGGGGTCGGCTAGCTCGACCCCAAGGAGACTGGCTCCGTCCACCAGCCTGGCCAGCGTCGGACAAGTGGAGCCGCGTGGCAGGAGCCGGGGCTCAGCCTCTCGGCAGCTGAGTCTGCTTCATCGTATCTGCATCCGCCTCCTCTGCCACGTCTTCAGCCTCCCCTCCTGAGAGCCGCGCCATGAACATCAAATTCTCCCGCTGAGACTGGAGGAAGGAGGCAGGATCCACTGGGTGGATCAAAGGCCTGGAGCCGGCAGGAGCCAAGATTTGCTTCCCATCTTCATGGAAGATAATCGGTTCTTGACGTGAGAAAGTACTGAAGGCCAAAGGGGAGTCGGTGTGAATTGCAACCAGAGGCTCAAGGAAGCAGAGGGGTACGGCCCCACCCTCTCCCCCGGGAACACGAGCTCCTACACGCAGGGCTCCGAGCACCAGATGTTAACAGGCAGAGCCACACCACCCATCTCTGAAACACCCACGGCTGTTCCTGCGACCGCGAGCTTGCTTCTGGCAAGCGACTTGAGCTCATCACTGTAGGTTCTCTTTCCCTTTTAGATGTTTAAAATGTGTGTCTGAGCCTACGTTCAGTGGCTTCTGTCTACCTACAGGAGAGAGAAGACGTCAGATCCTTGCCAGGCCAGATGGTCTGGCTTTATCTTCATTCTGGCCAAGAACGAGGTGCAGCCTGTTCCGGTCGTCAGGCACACCAGGTGTGTCCCTGCGAGGAGGCCGCCGTGGTCAGCCTTTCTTTAAAGCTCCTCTGCGGCGCTGCAGTGCACCCTAGGCCGCCAAGTGCTTTCAGGCGATGGTTTTAATTGTTTTACTCTAAGAAGGCACCGGCCAAAATGAAGATGCGCTATATTTACTTGTTTAACTGGAATCTATAATTCTTTCCATGGCGTTTTCTATTCTGTCCCCAAAGTGGGTGCCAAGCCTTGATCTGCTTCCTAAAGACACATCTCTCTGGACTCAAACCTGAGCAGGTGGGGCAAAGTAGGAATGGCGGAAAAGACGAATAAAGTGTGAAATTGTGAAATTTAAAAAAAAAATGAGTCCGTGGGAATAATTAGCATGCCATCTTTGTTATTACACAAATTCTTTCCAGATTATTATTTAGGTACTCATTTTGGAAACCAAAACATCTATAGGAAAACATACAAATAATTAAAGCCAACACATCTAAATATTAATATTCTTAACGCCTTTTAAACATACTCAGTTGAGGTGATAGTCAACAGTTTTTTGACCTACTAAGATGTTAATTACCCATGATTTTCTCCAGGGGACCTTCTCAACCTAGGGATTGAACGTGGGTCTCCTGTGTTAGCAGGAGGATTCTTTTCTATCTGAGCTACCAGTGAAGCCCCCTTTGATCTAATGCTAAGACCTTATTGGATAAATGGGTTCAGGTTATTAGTAGAAAATATAAATAGCTTAAAACATGTACAAAAAATGTATGACCTTCCTAATAATTAAGTAGATGCAAATACAAAGCAAAAGCAACCCATCTGAAGCTGTCATAAACAGCCGGATGTGTGAGAGTCCGCCTGTTCCGGGCTGTGTGGAGGGAAACAAGGACAGCGCTGGAGGGGATGCAAGAGGACACAGGCTTTTCAGGAAGCAAACTGGCAATAAGGTAACAAATTTTTTTTTTTTTAATGTTCAAATCTTAGTTCTAGCAATTTCAGTTTTATGAATTCATCCAGGGGAAAATATGTTCTATCCAAAGATGTACATTGCAGAATTTACAATGGTGAAAATTTAGGGGATATCCCTGGTGGTCCAGGGTGAAGAATCTGCTTGCCAATGCAGGGGACATGGGTTTGATCCATGGTCTGGGGACTAAGATCCCATATGCTGCAGGGCGGCTACGCCCATGCGCCACAATTACTGAGCCTGTGCTCTGGAGCCTGTGCCCTGCAAAAAGAGACGCCACCAAAATGAGAAGCCCTCCTACTGCAGCGGAGACGAGCCCATTTCTGCAACTAGAGAAGAGGCTGTGTACAGCAACAGAGCCCCCCAAAATTCTGGAAGCAAACCCACGTTCAAGATCAGAGAAATTAGGCAGCAATTAGACGCATGGAAAGCAGAGTCAAACAAACTTGTCTATAAATCCCTTTGTCTGTTTAATAATTGTGCCACTTTAGACAAATTGCTAAAACTCTCAGCCTCAATTTCTTACCAATTTACATGACAAGGATAATTTCTACCTCATTGGGCTGTTGTTGAAACAACATTTAAAAATGTATATGCATTGCCTGGAACAGTGGAATGAGGCAAATACTAGCTTCTCTGTATTACTATTATTATTTGGTCATCTTCAGTTTAGTCAGCTATTGAAAGGATGTGCAAGCATAATTTGTAGTAACAGAGGAAATGGCGTATTACGTTATATGAAAAATCAAAGCATACAGTTAAATAGAGATGATGGTCCAGACTCTGGAAGACATGCCCAGAAAAAGAAGACAAGAATGCATGCGATACAAGCCATGATTTAACAGGGGCTATCTGGGTCTTGGAATTAGGAGAGATTTTCCTACATAGTTTCAACGTCTGTGTCATTTCCAACTTGGTTTTAATGAGTGTGTGTTATCTTTGAGAAGGCTAAACTATATTTTCTCACATACAGCCCCTCTGGTATTGACCTGCAGACAGAACAGGTAATTAGTTTTGTCCCTGGCTCCCAGGCAGGATGGGAGAGCAGCTGGGTACAGGGACAGAGAACAGACAAGGGGCTGGGACATGTGGCTTTAGGACCCTGGGTCTGCAACCCCAGCCAGTGCGGGCTGAGCTCCCATCAGGGGAGGGGTGGTCAGAAAGACCGAGGCTTCACTCTGGGGCCCATCACTCCCCTCAGGAGGCTGCCCGACCCATATTCCCCTGGTTCTCTAAGATACTGTGGTTCCCTCTCTGCCTGGTGTTGGCAATGGAATAATTCCACTGAACTGTGAAAAGTGAAAATGTTCAACGCTCAGTCATGTCCGACTCTTTGTGACCCCAAGGACTGTGGCCCCGCCAGGCTCTTCTGTCCATGGGATTCTCCAGGCAACGATACTAGTGTGGGTTGCCATTCCCTTCTCCAGGGGATCTTCCTGACCTTCCTGACCTTCATGCCTCCTGCCTTGCAGGCAGATTCTTTACCTTTCGAGCCACCACAAAGCTCTGTGTCTGGAATGAAGACTGCTTTGGGAAGGTGATAAAATCGGTGGATTCCTTCCTCTGGTAAGTGAACCCACACACAATTTTGCCTGACAGTTTCAGGGCTCATAAAACCCTTCCTCTGATCTCGGGGTTCTTTAAACCCCAGATACCATATTAAATAAAGTGTGGGCAGTTTTGAAAACACTAAATGCTATTTGTTAAAGGTTCTTGGTGCAGGAAGGGAAGATGGTTTCCAACATTAAATTTATGATCTGGTAACTTAAGACACACTCCCTCATGGCTGGTCCCGGAGGCACATTCTGTAATGAAGACAGCCTGTCGGAATTGGTACCCAAAGGATCCACAGAACTAATTCAGCATAAATCACCCAAAGGGAGGCTGTCTCCAGGTCTCCATCCCGACAATGCTTCTCCTCAGGCTGAAAGCCCTGCTGGTGCAGGTGAGGCGGGCGTGGGGAGGGTGGGCAGGGTCTGCTCCTTGGGCCTGTCAGCACTCTTTTTCAGCGACACACTCGGTGAGGCGCTTCTTGCCCGGACTGTCCTTTGCCCCAAGCGTCCTCTTGTTATGAAAATGAGTCTTTTAACCCCCACCCAGCAGATGAGGGCATTTGTTGTTGGCTTTCTTGCAGGTTGCGGCTATTTGAAATTTTTGACTGCTCTTGCTTTAGGGGAAGTGCTGGAAAGTAGGTCATGATTCTTTCCCTAAATAGAGTTCAGGCAGACGGCTCCCAGGCACACTGTGGATTCTGTGTGATAGCCTCAGAACCCCGGCTCTCTGGGAAGAGTGGTCATGCTCTGTCTCTACAAGGGTTTCTCAACCTTGGCACTGCCGGCCTTTGGGGCAGAATCACTCTGGTCCCGTGTGCTGCCCTGGCCTCTCTCCCTGGACGGACGGGCAGCACCCCACCCGCCTCCAGGCCCTTTCCTGGTACTGATGATCAGAAATGCCCCCCAGGGGTGAACCGCCCCCGGTTGAGCTCCACTGGCCTCCACCAACAAGAGAACGTTGTGAGAACGTCCTCTGAGTCTCCTCATTGTCAAGCTGAGAAGTGCAGGATGTTAGAAGTCCTAGGAGCAAAGTCACCTCCTGGAGGTTTGCCAGGACAGGCCCCCCGTGACTCAGTCTCCCCACCCCTGGCTCGGTCCTCCCTTCGACAAAAAAGAGAGAAGACAGAAAGCCAGGCTCCCTTCCAGGTGGTGGCTAGAGCATGATGCCCTCGGTGGGAACTGGTTCCACTGCATCCCAGTGACCCCCCAGGGCAGCTGCTGGGGCAGGAGAGAGTACCCTGGGTGGACTGGCAGGGGTGCAAGGAGGCCGCTCCCCATCAGGGGTCAGGCAGTTCAAGCCCCGCAGACACGTGAGGCACACGGGGCCTGGGAGTCACTGCAGAGGCCAAGGGGGCTCCCGCTGCCCTGCAGAGAGCGCGAGGGTGCCTTCCGGGCGGAGGAGACCTTCTCAGCCGTCAGGCACAGTCAGCCGGAGCCTGCGCCCCAGCCTCTCCCAGCGACCCCCGAAGGGTTCCTCACCTCCCGTGGACTGTGCCTCCCCTGACCCTGGCCTCCTGCTCCCAGCACGCCCAGTTACCCGCAGAGACGCAGAGATGACGGCAACACGGCTCTTTCTGCAGCCTCCGCTCTGCACTCAAAGGCCCGCCAGCACTTCCAGAACTGGACGCCCCGGGCTGGGACCACCTCTTGCATGTCCAGCTCCACCCCGGGCTCCAGCTCAGGGGTTCTGACTGGCTGCTGCACACAACGCGAGCCAACCACTGAGGTTAAACCCAAAGCCACAGAGACACAGATCAACACGTTTTAAGTCTCTCTGGAATCCGTGGCCCCGGGCATCACCCCCTGAGGCCCAGGCCCCAGCCTCAGCCCCCGCAGCTCCCAACATGGATTGCCTCTCTTCCTCTCCTCCGCGGTCCCTGACTCCCAACTTCCGTCCAATCCAGGCTCACCCCCTTCCTGGCTCCCCAGTCTTCCCCTCCAGGAGCTGCTAGGAAACTGTCGGGAATCTCCACATGCCCAGCCGTGGTGGTCATTGCATGAGTCTGGGCAGCCTGGTGGAAACGCCTCCCTACCCTTCCTAGCAGCTGGTCTTGCTGCTGCTGCTAAGTTGCTTCAGTCGTGTCTGACTCTGTTCGACCCCATAGACAGCAGCCCACCAGGCTCCCCCGTCCCTGGGATTCTCCAGGCAAGAACACTGGAGTGGGCTGCCATTTCCTTCTCCAGTGCATGAAAGTGAAAAGTGAAAGTGAAGTCGCTCAGGCGTGTCCGACTCTTCACAATCCCATGGACTGCAGCCTACCAGGCTCCTCCATCCATGGGATTTTCCAGGCAGGAGTACTGGAGTGGGGTGCCATTGCCTTCTCTGGCAGCTGGCCTTATGATACTACTAACAAACCAAAACTTAAACTCAGCTTTCTTTGATCCTGCGGGACCCCTGTATTCGTGACGGTTTATGCCAAAGCACTGAGGAGAATCTTGGTTTCCTCAATAAATGCTTGTGGAAAATCGCTTTTAAAGGAAAACAGGGGCTTCCCTGGGGGCTCCCTGGTAAAGGATCTGCCTGCCAATGAAGGAGACACACAGGAGACAGGCTTCATCCCTCGGTTGGGAAGATTTCCCTGGAGAAGCGAGTGGCTGCCACTCCAGTGTTCTTGCCTGGAGAATTCTGTGGACAGGCGAGCCTGGCAGTCTTCAGTCCGTGGGGTCTCGAAGAGTCGGACACGACTGAGGATCCCTGGCACCCTCCCCTTGTGCAACGCCGTCCCCTGGTGTGTGGGCAGCACCTGTGATGGCCAGCCACGGAGGGGATGGCGTGAGATGGCAAATGGATGAGGTTTTGCAGATGGAATGAAGACTGCCATCAACTGACTGCAAATTAATCAGAAGGGCGATTGCCCTGGGTGGGCCCAGCCTAACGAGGTGAACCTTTTAAAAGCTGGGTCAGAGGTAAGAGTCTCAAAGCCGCAGAGACCTCTCCTCCCACCAGAATACCTAGAAATGCCCAGAGAGCCGTCCTGGGCTCAGAGAGACGGAGGACACACGGGGAGAGGAAAGTGTGAATGAAAGGGAGGCCCGCCTTTCTGCCCTTTCACCCACCTCGGGGGAGCCAGCTGCCCTGAGATGTGCAGGAGAGAAGCCGAGTTCTGCCGACACACGTGGCCACCTGGATGAGGACCCCGCCTCAGCTGTCACCCTGACCGCCGCTCCGTGAGTCCCTCAACACGCCTGGAAGCAGAGACCCTCAGTGTATGTTGTTTGAAGTTACCAGGTTGGTAATAAATGTTTACACAGCAATAGAAAACTCAGACCAACATCGCTGTGGGAGTCCAGAGTAAGCCCGGTGACCCCACCATCGCCCTGGTGCCCTGGAGAGCAGGGGTGCCAAGGGTGTCAGCCAGGTGGCCTTGAACCGAGGTGGAGTGGCTTGCCCAGGGCCCAGACGTCACCCGCTGCGGTCTAGTTTCTTTCCATTCCTGCTCGATAGAATTGAACCTTGGGACTTCCCTGGTGGTCCAGCGGCCAAGACTCTGCGTGCCCAGTGCGGGAGGCCTAGGGTCAGACCCCTGGTCAGGCAACTAGACCCCATGGGCCACAGGTAAAGATCCCATGAGCCACAGCTGAGACCTGGTGTAGCCAAATAAATTTAAAAAATTAAAAGTTGAGCCTTTCTCCTCTCCTCTCCACACCCTTTCCTGTGTGGTTGCTGCCAATCTTCAGCTTTAAGTACCAACCCAAATATCCACGCCTCCCCAGGGTCTACCTGTGGCTTCCCCCTGGGTGACCTTTCAATTCTTGCGCTCCTCTGCTGCAAGAACCCGGGGCTCCTACGAGGCTGCTGCTTCTGCCTCTATGACGCCTCTCACGGATCAGTTCACAACTCCCCACCGTGCAGCCGCACCGTCAGCTCTCCACTGGATCATATCCGGAACCTTCTACCTTCACAGGGTCTCAAATTCTAGTGTCTCTTAGAAACCCCTGAGACGTTTTTTAAAAGTTCCAGGTTGCACCTCAGACTGATGAAATCAGAATTCCTGGCCTGAGGCTGGGGGACCCAGGCATCAGTTTTATATTTTCTGAGGGGTACCCATCCACAGCCAGGTGTGGGAACCTCTGACCCATTGGGCCATCATGGTGCCTCCTCCCATCACCCTCCAATGCGAGCACCCAAGGGAGGCTCATGGTGCCCCCTCCCTCCACCCTCCACGTGGGCACCCAAAGGAGCATTTTAAAATGGAAACTATATCCTGCTCTCTGTGCTCAAAACTTGATCTTAGTTTGGGATTTTATGAGGTAAACATCTCTAAACTCCTAAGTCGGCAGGCAGATTTGCTGGGTCCCCCGCCCGCCCGGCCCCCACCCCTCTGGTCCTCCTCACCCCCCTGGTCCTCCTCACCCCCCGACCCCAGCTCCCATCTCAGCCCTCAGCCCCTCCTTCCTCTCCTTCGGGAGAAGGGCTTGCTCATCCACCCCCTCCCCTTTCCAGGGAGCCCCTTGAGGCCCCTCCCATCAGTCCCCACCGTAGGCACCCTCTCCTGCAGCCTTGGGCCCTTATCCTCAGTAGCATCTACCCAGAACCATAGCTGTCAGCTTCCTTGTTTGTTCCACGTGGGATTTGTCACCAGTACTCTCCTAGCACGAGGCTGGCAGAGCCTCTGGCCGACGGGCTGTGAATCAGAGCTTCCCACAGCCCCTTGCTTGGGCCCCATTAATCCATTGACCACTGGTTTATTACAACAGATATGAAAGCCTACAAGTCAACAGCAGATGCAGAGACGCACGCGATGAGACCCGCCCCGTGGAGTCGGGGCCCCCATGATGGCACGCTGATGGTCTAGCTCACCAACCCAGAAGCTCTCCAAACCCTGTCTTTTGGGGCTTTATGGGGGCTTCATCTGGTGGTGTTGTTTAGTTGCTAAGTTGTGTCTGACTCTTTTGCGACCCAATGGACTGTAGCCCGCCAGGCTCCTCTGTCCATGGGATTCTCCAGGCAAGCATACTGGAGGGGGTTGTCATTTCCTCCTCCAGGGGATCTTTCTGACCCAGGGATGGAACCCGTGTTCTTATGTCTCCTGCACCAGCAGGCAGGTTCTTTACCACTAGCGCCACATGGGAAGCCCCAAGTCCCTCTTATCACTTAGGAAATTCCAAGGATTTCAGGAGTTCTGTGCCAGGAATGGTACCAAGACTGAATATGTATTTCTTATTGTAAATCCCAATGCCACTGCAAAGTATCAAACTCATACGGTTGTTTGGGGGCTCACTTATCTGAGATAATGCATGTAAAATGCTTGACAAAGTGCCTGGCTCCTCGCCATTCATATAATGCATCATGGATACTGGCCTCTTGTTCCACAATTACTTTGCCGCTTACGAAGCTAACAAAGTAAATACATACACAAACTCTAACTTATCATCCAGCTGGGGTTTTGAAACGGCATTTTCAGTGCTTGATAAGATAGAACTTTCCTTACCTAGCAGTGATTTAGAACACCCTGAAGTTCTGGTTGGAAAAAAAAAAAAGTTTTAAATCCACAATAAAAGTCAAATATTAGGAAAAGCGCAAAGAAGAAAATGGATACTGAAAGCTGCTTCTTCCCCCCGGGACCTATCCTTGGTGCGCGTTCCTCCATTAGAGCCGAGACGGTGGATCACTCTCCTCCCTCTTCTGTCCCTCTCGAGCCCTGCCTAATCCAGGAGGAGGGATGGTGCCTCATGCGGTCCAGCAAGCCCTGTGTTACGCCTTTCAGGAGTCCAGGGGGCACAGACAGTGTCCTCAAACTGCTCTGCACTCCTTCTGGACTCGAGATTTTCACTTTAAGATTATTAGAGAGACTGACAGCCCTTTGGTCCTTGGGACAGATGCCGTGGGTTTCACGCTTGTAGTAGAGGTCAGAGTCCCCTGCGGTCCCCACTGAAGCATCACCATCCTAGGACACAGACGGGGAGGGTGGGACCCTGCCCTCCACCCTCTCTGCCCTGCACCCTCTGCCAGGGGCCTTTGGGATGGCCACGGGCTGTGAGCACGGGTCCCTGTTGGGTCACAGTTTCACCCTGGTCCAGCCCTGGCCTGGGGGTGAGGGAACAAAGGCCAGGAAGGGGTGCAGAGGGGAAAGAATGACTCAGAGGGAGGCCCACCTTTCACCCCTGTACGCAGGCCAGCAGGTCCGCAGACACGTTCCCTGTTCCTCGACCTGCCCTCAAAGGCGCGAGGTGGCAGCTGCCCGAGGGAAACCTGAGAGCTTCCTCCCTGATCAGCGCTCCTGTGTCAGGCCCCACGAGGCCCCGAGGCCTGGGGTTACAGTCTGGGGGGCGGGGAGGCCAGGGCTGCAGAGACCGGCTCTTGGCCCGTTGTGTCTGCCGACCTCCTCACGCCTGGGGTTTTCCTTCTCTGCGGAGGGGCGGGGGTGGTCCTGACCTCAGTGGTTGGTGAGGACGGGGAGAATGGGTTGAGTGACCACGCAAAGCGTGTGAAATCACCTGGGGCTGGAGGAGCTCAGACCCCGTGGCTCCAGGCCTCATCTTCCGCAAAATAAAGACCACTGACTGGGGGCCTTCGAAACAACAGAGAAGTATTTCCCTGCAGTCCCGGAGGCTGCAAAGTCCCAGCTCAAGGTGGCGGCCCAGTGATGAAGAGTCTGCACTCCTAAGGCAAGGGGTGCAGGTTCTGGCCCTGGTCAGGCAGCTCCTCCCTGCCGCGGGAC
This sequence comes from Oryx dammah, assembly GCF_014754425.2. Lineage (NCBI taxonomy): Eukaryota > Metazoa > Chordata > Mammalia > Artiodactyla > Bovidae > Oryx > Oryx dammah. The sequence continues at coordinate 2,324,270 of NW_024070195.1, forward strand.
AAGGCCAAACAGGACAGCAACGTCAAAGAGTGGTGGCCGACTCCGTTCCCGGCGGGGTTCCCTTCCGGGGCTTCAGGTGGCCACCTTCTCCCTGGGTGCTCCTCTGGCCCAGGGAGAGGCGGGCTCCCTCCCCTCCTCTTCTTAAAAGGGCACTGACCGCTCAGCTCAGGGCCCCACCCCCATGACCTCACCCAGCCTTAACTGCCACCCCAAACTCCAGCTCCCAGTGCGTCCCACTGGGGGCAGGGCTTCAGCGTGTGAGTCTGGGTGCGGGTGGCGCCAGCAGGAAGCCCTTCCCCGGGGCTTGCGTCCCCTGTGAGGCTAACCCTTGGGAGGGGCCCCGTCTGGCCCGTGTGGGCAGCGTGGAGGAGGCGCTTCCCGCTCCGCTCCTTCGTGTCCATCGCAGCCCCTCAGGGGTGGCTCCCAGTCTCTTTGCGTCCAAAGCACCTCCGTTTATCAAGTGTGAGACGGAGGAAGTAACAGCACTTTTATTCCTGACGCACAACTAGGGGAGCCTCGCCTGACATCCCCGCAAGCCGCGCTTACAGGATTCTTGGTGGAGACAAACCACGGTTTCCAAATTAAAGACGGCTCTGCAGTCCCTACCCTCAGAAGGGAACATGCGCTCCCGAAGGTGGGGAAGAAGGGAGAAGAAGATGGGGAGGAGCAGGGAGAGAAAGAAAAGGCAGGCAGGGAAAGCAGGCGGCTGGAGACATCCCCTGGGGCAGCCAGAGTCTCTGCAGGCACCCGGGGCAGGGGAGGGCAGGGCTGGGCTAGGCACCCGTGCGGATTCCCGGGGGTCGGAGGGGTCAGCGGGGAGCTGGGGGTCCCTCCTGCCAGGAGGACACGTGATGCTGGATGGAGGGCAAGGCCAGTCAACCCCCACCCAGGACTCGGGGCCAGGAACACAGGCGAGACTCCTGCCGCCTGGCCCTCCTGCAGGAGCTGAGCTGACGCAGAGCAAACGCGGCTCCCGCTGCAGAAGGCAGATGTGGGCTGGTTCTCCATGCACAGAGGCCGCTGCTGGTGGGGCCTGGGAAACCTCCCCGGGGAAGCTCACTTGAAAGGGCTCCGATTGGAGGGCGAGAGGAAGCCCGTTCCTCTGCAAGTGGCTTTCTGACACCCGCATGCGAGGCGCAGCGGACTTCCCGGGGAGGCAGCTCCCCGAACAACCAGCCCCCAGACCCGCCGCCCGGCCCCCGCCACCCGGCCCCCAACGTCCGTCCCCCTGCCGCCCGGCCCCCACCATCCGTCCCCCTGCCTCCGCACCTGCACCCGTCCCTCTCCCCGGACTGTGGCAGTGACCGTGGCGGGGCTAACCCAGCCTGGCGGGAATCTACCAGTGGCGGCAGGCCAACGGCCACTTCCCAAACCGAAGGAGGACCTGCTGGGTGAGTGCCCAGCAACCAGCTCCAGGGCCTCTCCTGGAAGGGGCCACCACGTCTCCTCATTTAGGAGGCGTTTTCTAAAAGGAGCGAGGAGCAGGTCATCTGGCAGGCTCGCCCCATTCTTGCTGTCCCCACGACTCGATGAGTGACGGTCACAAGGCAGAGGGGCCAACAGGTCCTGAGGGGCCTTGGGGACGGGATCCCTGCTGGGTTGGGGCCCCCTCCCCAGGGCGGAGGGTGCCCCTGGGCTCAGTGTCCTTGCGGGCATCTTTTCTGGGTACAGAGCCCCGAGGCCCCGCTGGCAATCAGCCCTGTTCTCAGGAGAGAGGCCCAGCATCACAGCACCCCCGTGTCCACCAAACACCTCACCCGCTGAGGCCAGAGCTCAGGGAGGGGGCCTGGGAGGGGTGACCGTGTGCGGACCCTGGGCATAGAGGGACCCAGATGCCAACACTCTCAGCAGACGCCCTCCTGGAAACCCACCCATCGGAGACGCCTTGCCCCCGGGACACAGGCTGAGGCTGCAAGGTATTCACACCTCGTGCCCTTGGCTCCGATCAGAAGCCCCCGAACGAGACCCATTAGTGAGGGGCAGGGAGCAGAGAGGGAGTTTCTTGGGGAGGTTCCCACCTAGAAAGGGCAGGGCCCTCCTCTACCATAGGTCTGGACCCCTGGGACCCGGGAGAGGAGGGCAGGTGGGCAGCTTGCCTTCAGGTCTAGCGTGCCTACATAGTTATCACGAGAAGCTGGGTTGACATTGCCAGGACTTGTTTGGGGGGTACATCTCACCTACCCCCGTTCAGACCTTGCCTCCTCAGGTAGGTGACGCACCCACGCTTCAGTCCAGCTCGAAAGTGAGACCCAGACCAAGCTTCAGGGAGAGAGGGAGGGGTGGACAGACATCTAGTCTCTGGGCATTTGGGGTATCATTCAGGATTCTTCAGAAAAAAAAACAGAATGAATAGGATGTGAATATCTATACTTATATCTGTAGGGTCTATATATGAAAAGGATGGAGAGAGATTTATTTTAAGGAACTGGCTCACTTGATCGTGGGGGCTGGTGAGTCCTAAATCTCCGGGGGCAGCTGGCAGCCTGGAAAACCCGGTGAGAACTGAGAGCTCAGGCTTGAGTCATGGGGGGTCTGGGAGAAGAACGCCTGCCTTCTCGGGGAGCCTCGGTCTTTCCCAGCACTAAACCAAGAATCGCTTTTGCATCAAGTAACAACCAACCAGCTCCCAGAAGCAGCCCCCAAACCTAAGTCGGCTATTGTCTGTGCAGCCGAAGAGCAGAGAGTCCGAGCGATAAGGCGTGGGGTGGCGGCAGTGCAGGAGAGGCGGGTTGCAACCCTGGGTTGGGAAGATTCCCCTGGAGGAGGAAGTGGCAACCACGCCAGGATTCTTGCTGGGAGATCCCACGGACAGAGGAGCCTGGCGGGCTGCAGTCCATGGGGTCACAAAGAGTCGGACGCGGCTGAGCAACTAAGCAACAACCAGTGGGACAGCGGCTCCCACGTTATCCACTTGACCAGACGGCCAAGAAGTGCCCGTCTCACGAGAGATGGCTGAGCACAGTGCCCAGGGCAGAAAGGGCCCCGCTCATGCTCTTGAGACCCACCTGCCCCTTGGCAGCAACATTTTCCAGCCCTGCTAGAGGCCAGCCTTCTGAGCACTTTATCACCGGGCAGGAGTTCTCTGCTCTCATCACAGTAAATTTTGAATTAAACAAAACGCCTGCCTGGGCTTTCATCTTAAGTGAGGCTGCTCTGAGGGTGGAGGAGACACAGAGGCTCTGACTGTCTGTTTGGCTTCTGCCCGTGGCCTCCAGGGCTGGCAAAGTGGGTGTGATTGCTGATGGCCTGGCGAACAGGGGTCCTTCCATCCACTCTCCGTCCCTGGGAAAGTGGAGAGAGCTCGAGGCTCAGGGAACAGGGGGTGCTCCTAAAGGGGCCCAGATGTTGAGGCCTTGGCCCTCAGCCCTCCCCAGACTGCGGGTCGTGGTGGAAACATCTCAGAGTCCTCACCACAGGAAGGGCCACGGAATACGTGGGTGTCGGGACACATGCACGGGACATTGTGCAGCTCCGGAGGCAGGGCCTGCATCCTGCCTCCACGCGTCCGGGCAAGACACTCGCCTTCACTGCCTCACCTGTGAAGGGGAAGACTACTAACAACGCCTGCTCTGGGCACCACGCAGGACTGATGGTGACCGTGAGTACTGAGGGCTTGGTCCCCTGCACTGTACCTTGCAAATAGCAGGTGATACTATGAAGTTGGAATTTTTCCCTCTTTCCCTTCATTTTACCGTGTTTCCTCCATCCTCTGTATAGAAATTCAAAGTCATAACTGTAATGTTTATAAAATTGAAGAAGCAAGACCGCATGTCACTGGAATGCTGCTTAGAGAGCAGCCTTCTTGAACTGGGTGCCTTCTTAAACCTACTCGCCCCCGCCCCGCTCCTGTCCACACGTCCTTTTGATGCTTAGGACTTGGCGGCAACTGTGGGGACAGGGGTCTTTGGAAGGAGGCCAAGGGGTCAGAGGAGAGTAGCCCCACCTGGAATGGTCCCCAGCCCCATCCATTTCCCTTGCCCCGACCCCCCACCTGGAGCCCCTCAGCCAGCAGGAGAAAGGATAGCATAGATGTGCGGTTACAGGCTGCATCAGTCAGCGCAGGCTGCTGTAACAAGCACCACAGCCTGGGGGTTTAACCGCAGAACTGTGTCCCCTCACAGCCCTGGAGGCTGGGCGTCCAGGGCCAAGGAGTCAGCCTGCTTCCCCTCAGGCCTCTCCCCTGGGCTGGTGCACGCGGCTTCCTCTCTGTCTTCACCAGGCTTTCTCTCTGTGCCTCCCAACCCCATCCTTTTATGAGGTCCCCTGTCATACCAAGTTAGGACCCACCCACATGACCTCGTTTTAAAGGAACCACCTCTTTGAAGACCCCAAATACTGAGGCCCCAAGGGTTCAGGCTTCAGCACATGAATGTGAAGGGTCGCACAGCTGAGCCTGGGCTTTCCTGGTGGCCCAGATGGAAAAGAATCTGCCTGCGATGCAGGAGACCAGGGTTCAATCCCTGAGCCAGGGAGATCCCCTGGAGAAGGAATGGCAACCCACTCCAGTATTCTTGCCTGGAGAATTCCACGGACTGAAGAGCCTGGAGGGCTACAGTCCATGGGGCCGCAAAGAGTCAGACACAACTGACCAACTAACACACGCACACACACACACACACACAGAGTTAAGCCTGTAACAGACGTCTGGAGAGGTGGTAGTCTCATCAGAGAAGCAGTGTAGGGGTGGGAGGTAAGGGACAGACTCCTCATCCTTACAAAAGCTGTTAGAAGGAGTAAATCAGGTCACACATGTTTGGTATACGGTCTCTGAACAGGAATTAGAGCTCTGCAGAGTCTTCTGGCTTCTCCTGTTGATGAGCCGGTTTTTCTTGCTGTCCCCTTCCTATATCATTCTGACCCCAGGAGCAGGAGCCAGACCTGTTTAGTCACCAAATTATAGAGCACTCACGTCACTGCTGCTTCTTGAAGGTGATCGCATCTCCAACCGAGACCTTTATCTCTGCAGCAAATGAACCAAGGGCCAGAGCCTTCTCACCACCCGAAGGCAGGACTCCTGGGTGGGCCCACGGAGAGGGGAGCGGGGCTGATGGGGAACCCGAGAGGGAGGAGGGGTCTCTTTCTGGCCGTCAAAGGGAGCTGGTGAGGGACCCACAGATCACAGGGGAAGACGGAGGCCGCCTCCAAGAGCCTCTGGAGAGGACGCGGGCCTTGACTGCAAGGACCAAGTTGGACAGAGGACATGGACACAGAGCCCTGGGGACTCCCAGGGCTCGGCCAGAGGGCCTAGGAGGGCAGGGTGACCGTGAAGAGGGGTCCTCCAAGGCCGGAGAGGCAAGTCGTCCACTCAGGAGCAGAGGGTCAGGGGGCTGGGTGGACGTGATGTAGGAGGGGGGCACAGCGGCTGGACACAGAGAGGGTCACGCCCCAGGCTCCTCACCCTGGTCTCTCGGGCTCATCTGGTCCAGAGGAGGGGAGGGTGGGCCGGGTTCGGGCCTGAACTCACTGTGGCTGCTCGGGACAGTGGGGTCAGGACTGGAAAAGGACCTCTGCACACAGAGCCGTGCACACGCCTTGCACTATCTTCTTAGTTCCTTGTTAAGGGTCTAGTTTTATTTCAACGGAAGAGAGACGGAAACCTGCTTCATCTCCGTTTCGGGCGGGCTGGGGTCGCTGTGGGGAAGGGATCAGTCCTGTTTTGGTGGCCCCACGAGACGGGGCCCCAGTGAGCACCTGCGACAAGCATGTCGGTGGGGTGAGGCAGCAGGATCCAGGGGCAGGTGTCGGAGCCTGGGCGCTTCCGGGGCAACCGGCGCCTACCTGCCGCTTCCAGGGGGACCAGTCGGAGAAATGCTGCCAAAGGGCAGATGCTCCCAGAGGACCTGGTCCGTCTGCAGCCACTCACAGCCCAGCGTCCCTGGGGCTCGCCCGAGGTGAGAGTGGGTGTGTAGGAAGGGAGTGAAAGAAGGACCCTGGAGCCTCCTTGGAGCACAGGCCCCGAGGGGCTCTGGGGGCCATGGAGGAGCGGGACCACCAGGGCCCCAGAAGTGAGGAAGATCAGGTACCAGGAGGTGGGGGTGGTGAGCACAGACACACCTTGCCCTGCTGGCGAAAGGCCAGTGTCCAGCGGGAAACCCTGGTTTTCTCCTTCATTAACTCAGGAGGGGGGCCACCCAGAGGACGGTCTTTAACTAGAAACTGAGCCCCAGACAAATCTGGCTTCAAGACCCCAGGATGGCCAGGACCCAGAGCCCCGCAAGTGCCCAGGCCACCTTTCTAGGAGCCCACAGTTGGCAAAGCTGGATTTCAGATCCGCAAGGAGTCGTCATTCAGTGTCAGATGTCCTGTACATTTGGGCTTCCGCAGTGGCTCAGACAGTGAAGACTCTGCCTGCAACGTGGGAGACCCAGGTTCAATCCCTGGGTCGAGAAGACCCCCCTGGAGAAGGGAATGGCTACCAGGCAATACTGGGGGCATACGTATGCTATAAAAACCACTCATTTTTGCATCTGAAATTCAATTCAGCTGTGCATCTCCTGGGTTTACTTGCTAAATATGGTAGCCCTAGCCTACAGGGTCACCAGCCGTCATCATTTTTAAGCTGGAAGAGTCGGATGTGGGCTGGACAGGCTGTTGCTGCAGGCGGCCAGACAATGTGACATCACAGATGGTTAGCAGGGCTGATCCAGGCTCGCTCAGCCCTTCCTAAATGTAGCAATTCTCTTGGCTGCCATTTATAGAAGGACGTCTGATTCAACTGGTTTAGACAGAAGGGCATTCACTGTGCCTTGTAACTGGGAATCCAGATGCAGGAGATGCCAGTGGTGTGTGGAACCAAGGACCATCCGCTTGTCCGCTCTGCCATCCTCTGCGCTGACCCTACCCCCTGGGCTCAGAGTGAAGGGGGGCAGCAACCCCAATATCGGCCGCAGACATGACCAGGCCCCGTCATCATCACGACTTCTCAGCTGCAGTGGAGAAACAGGGCGAAGGTAAAGGGGTCCCCAGGACCCCATGACGCCCCTGAGCCCTGAGGCCAGTGAAGAGCAGGACAGTAAAGCCAGAATTGAGTTGGGGTCCACATGTCAGCTGGGGGAAGTTATCTGATACATGTGCTGACCTATGAAGAATCACAATAAAAGTGGGAGGGGCTCCACTGCTGGTCCAGTGGTTAAGAATCCGCCTTCCAATGCAGGGGCGTCGTGCGTTTGAACCCTTGTCCGGGAGCTGAGAGCAATTAAGCCCGAGTGCCACACGTGCTGAACCCGGGCACCTCAGCTAGACAGCCTTTGTGCTGCAACTGAGACCCGAGGCAGCCAGAAGGGAATAGATATTTTTTCAAAAGACAATAGAAGTGGAGCAGCAGCTACATTTAAAGATTGGCACTGACTGGAGAAGAGCGTAAGAAGCAGGATGCTAACGGGGTGGTGTGAACAGCATCCTTACCTTGGTTTCTAAAACGTCATGTGACTCCCAAAGAATGGATTGAAACGTTCAGTCTGCTGCCTCCCACTCTGGGGATGTCGCTGACAAACGCACCACGTGCCAAACTCAGAAGTCGTTTCCGCTTACAAAGGAAAGGAGTGCAGGTGATTTATGGAAACGCTTTCCTGCTGGGTCATCTCAGCAAGTCAGATACCACGTGAGCTTAGCCCTCACTCACTCTGTTATCTGGTCTCTTCTTTAAGTCCCTTTAGAGAGCAGAAGACTATTTGTCCAAGAACAAAACTACGCGAACAGTGTAGATGCTGTTCAAATGTCAATTAAAAGCAGTTATTTGAAAAATATTCCTGAAGCCTCCACATTTTAACACAGAGAGAGAAAATACACGCTGGCTGTTGTGAAAATGTTAGCTGCTCAGTCATGTCTGACTCTTTACGACCCCATGGACCGCGGCCCACCAGGCTCCTCTGTCCTTGGAATTCTGTCTAGGCAAGGATACTAGAGTGGGTAGCGATTCCCTTCTCCAGGGGATCCTGCTGACCCAGGCATCGAAGCTGAGTCTCCTGCATTTTGGGCAGATATTCTTTACCATCTGAGACACCAGGAAAGTCCAAAAGATGTTTTACCCCTCAACTTTCTCTTGACTTCTCTAATAATAAAAAAAAAATAATAAATATATGGAAGATCATGTCAAATTTTGAAATAGCAAGTCTGAAGTCAAACATCAGATTTGATTTCCAATTTTCTATGAAATAAGAGGGCAAAGCTAATTTAGAAAGTAAATTCTAAACAAAAACCCTGGGATTTTCTTATCTCTTCATAATAACATAATGAACATAAATATATGTTCTTCTCTAACATAAATATCCTTCTAAGAAGCTCACATTTATAGTAAGACATGCATGATAAAAGTAAAACCATTATGTTATAAGTGTCTTTAGGTACCTTTTCTCCACCAAATCAGTCAGAAACCAGTATTTATCTAGATCTTTGCATCAGATGAGTTATTTACCAAATCGCTTCCAAAAATCTTGAAAATGTATTTAATTTCAATGTACTTTTTAAAAAGATTTTTTCCTTTTGATGTGGACCATTATTTTTAAAGTCTTTAATTTGTTAAAAATATTGTTTCTGTTGTTTACATTGTGTTTCTTTTTTTTGGCCATGAGGCATGTGGGATCTTAACTTCCCAACCAGGGATCAAACCCACAGCCTCTGCAGTGGAAGGTGAAGTCTTAACCAGTGGACCGCCAGCAAAGTCCCTCCTTTGTCATCTTTCGATGGTAACATATCAGGGAGCAGGAAAGAAGCAACCCGGCCTCCGCAGGGCTGGAAGATCACGTCCGGACTGGCTCGTGTGTGCCAACACCCCAGCCTTACTTTCCCTACGTGCCAGGGGCCTGGGGAAAGGCGTCTTCCCCTGATACTCTACAGCCCCCAGTGAAGTGAAAGTTCAGCTGGGAAGGAAGGAGAGGGAAATGGGTGTTTAATTGGCAAACAGCAGCGTCCACCGTGTGCCTCAGATGAAGTAAGGGTCCCGAGCGCTCCGATTCCGCGGCTCGTCCATCCCTGCTCTCAGCGGACGTGGATGGGAGTGTCCTCTCTGCACTGCCTTCCAAATGCTGGCAGGAAGCACGGCTTGTCTCAGACAGAACTGGCAGGAGAATAAATCCTGACTGCCTGGACCACTCGTCCCTCGGCTGGCTCTGGACAAACTGGGAGCTGAAATAGAGCGGAGATCTGCCTTTCTCCTTCCGTCTCAGCACTAGCAGGCGACGGTCTCACCGAGACCTGAACTGTAACTTCCGTCTGTTACTCTCGTCTCCCTTCTCTGGTTCTGGGCTTTAAAAAGCCTCCCCTCTCCCAGGGTCCATGAACCGAGGGGATGCCTCTTCGAGGAGAGAAGATGAGATCACAAGTCCAGATCCTTTGTGGCCCCTGCCTCCTCCCACCGGTCTCCCAGGGGCGGTGACTTAGCAGGAGAGCTTTCCAGGTGGTCCATTTCTATATCACCACTTAAATAAAAGCTCAGTGGAGAACCCGGGGCCCTTCACCTACTGCTGCTGCCCAGAGCCGACCGTCCAGGCCTTCGGGAAGCTCCAGGAAAGTCACACCCTGAACACCCAAAGACTCGGGACTTCCCTGGTGGTCCACTGGTTGAGTCCACCTTTCAGAGACAAATGTACCCCCGTGTCCGTCACAGCACTGTTTATAACAGCCAGGACATGGAAGCAACCTAGACGTCCATCAGCAGAAGAATGGATGAGAAAGCTGTGGTACATACACCCAATGGAGTATTACTCAGCCATTAAAAAGAATCCGTTTGAATCAGTTCTAATGAGGTGGATGAAACTGGAGCCTGTTATACAGAGGGAAGTAAGTCAGAAAGAAAAACACCAATACAGTATACTAACGCATATATATGGAATTTAGAAAGATGGTAACGGTGACCCTGTATGCGAGACAGCAAAAGAGACACAGATGTAAAGAACAGACTTTTGGACTCTGTGGGGGAAGGTGAGGATGGGATGATTTGAGAGAATGGCACTGAAACATGTATATTATCATATGTGAAATAGGTCACCAATCCAGGTTCGATGCGTGAGACAGGGTGCTCAGGCCCGGTGTACTGGGATGGCCCTGAGGGATGGGATGGGGAGGGAGGTGGGGGGGGGTTCAGGATGGGGGACACATGTACACCTGTGGCTGATTCATGTCCATGTGTGGCAAACCCCACCACAATATTATAAAGTAATTAGCCTCCAATTAAAATAAATTAATTCATTTTAAAAAAAGAAAGAATCTACCTTTCAGTGCAGGAGACGTGGGTTCAATCCCTGGTCAGGGAACTAAGATCCCACATGAGGCGAGGCAACTGAGCCAGCATTCCTCAACTAGGGAAGACCCAACACAGCCAAAAAATAATTAGTTTTTTAAAGCTCCATTTATATTAGCACAAAGAAATTAAAAAGAAAAAGAGGACCCAAGTCCTTACACGTGCTGATTTTACTTCTGGGAGCTAAGCTTAGGAAAAATCATTCCAGCTGTGGGAAAGCTTCGTGCACATAGACGCTCCCCGTGGCATCTGGTGCGAGAGCACACTAGTGAGACAACGCACGTAGTCAGTGACGGAGCAGGCGGGGCGTGCCCTCCATGAAACAGCGCTAACTGTGGCGGTCACAAGCACCCGCGCTCATCAGGAAGGAAGCTTCCGTGGACGTGTGAGTGGAAACTACAAGATGCAAACTCAGAGCTAACTCATCGTTCCAACCCTCAGTGTTTTAAGAAACACTTAAAAATGGTCATCGCGAATAAAGGGTTATACGAATACGGTGGTCAGATTTTAAAAGACTTGTTTCTCATTAATCTTCAGATTTTTATGGCTGTTTCTAGGACTTTTTAATGGAAAAAGTAAATTCATAATTTGGAAAAGTGCAGGGAAATTAAAGGCTTTGTGACCCACTTTACCTTCTCTAGTGTGAGAGATAAGTTCTGAGGAAACATAACAATCCAGTAAGCAAGTCTTTTCACTGGTGCGGCTTAGGAGGAAGATGGTAGGAAGAGAAAGAAGCAGAAGGTAATGCTTTTCCTGAATTTTATCAAACCTGAGAGGACTCACTTTCTTTTTTTTTCCTTAATCAAGTCTGAGTAGTTTAGAATTTAAGAAAGCTCTTTCCCTCTACTTAAACTCCTAAATTCCAAAGTCTATTTTTCTGCGTAGAGCAGAGTATTACAGTGACAGCCTGGATCTGCAGGCCACCACTGACTTCCCCCGATTCATTTGAACAAGCAAAGCAAAATATTCACATTTAAGCCAGCTGCAATTTTATTTTTCAATGGAGAACAGGTTTTACCTGTTTTACCCTTTCTCTTTTCACCAAAACTGCCTCAGCAAAGCTAGCCAATGAGTCTGCAAGCCGTGTTACTTCCACACTTCCCCAGCCTGCCCCAGCCTGCCCTGGTGATCACGCACAGGAGGGAGGAAACACTGTCCCACCCGCAGATGGAAGTCAGCCCAGCCTGCAGGCATGGGGGCCTCAGTGTTCCGCGTCTCCCCCGATTCCACTTCCAAGTCAGCCCACAGAGTGACCTTCTCAGCGTGCTGCTCTGATGAATCCGAATCTTGGTTACTTGAGTGTCTCCAGAACACCTGCCTGGTTCAGATATCTGAGCTCAGCCTCCCACTGTCAGGACACAAAAATGGTGAAGCCCCTGCCTTCAAGGGGCTTACAGTCCAGTCAAAAAAGCAGACGGCCGCAATATATCACATACACACAAAGCACACGGCCGCAAAGAGGAGGAGCTGGCTGGGGAGCTAGACGTGGGCTAGCGAGAGACTCAACCTCGGGGCTTTAGGTTCAGACACAGGACACAGAGCACAGACCACAGGGGACAGTTTCCAACCCCATTCTGGGGGTCACGTCTAGGACATTCACAAATTTTCTATATCGAAACATCTAGAGCAGTGGTTCTTGGAGTGGGCAGGGGAGAAGGCTGGACTCTGAGAATCGGATGAGTGTTATGGAGCACTACCCCAGGAAAGCACACACCCTAGACGCACAAATATGTGCACGTGATTCCAAAAGATTCCGACTCACGCTTCCAGCGCCGTCCACTGGCCTCCAGATAGCACCGGGCAATGCTGATAAATGCTGAGGACTCTGTGTATGTTAAGATCTGAATTCATGCTGTGCCTACATCCTTCAATCCTGCAACAAAAATAAGACACATGAAAAAACTGAGGCTCAGAGAGGTTACCCAAATTAGAAGGCCGACCCAAGGGAAGCGGCCAAATCTGTGCTCTTTCAAACAACAACTGGCTGAGCAGATACTGACCATCACCCACCTCCACGACCACCACTGTTTTACAGAAGACAAAACAGGTCCTGGCAGGGTAACTCCCCCGTCCCAGGCCACGTGGACCGCGGATTCAGAGCTCTTGACAAAGCAGCAGGACTGAAGGTCAACGCTCTGAAATCCCCAGTGGGGCGCGCTTGTAGGGAAGCTCCTGAAGCACACAGCATCACATCTGGTCGCCTCCAGAACGGATGCTTCTCCCTGCTGGGATGCAGAGGGAAAGAAGGCTGTGGGGGGCCTGTCCCGTCCCCGTGACCCTAGGGCAGCCTGCGACGCCAGGGAGCCCCCACCTCCAGCCAGAGCGAGCCGGAGGGAGCTGGAGTGGGTCCCCTGTGAGAACCACACCCAGCCTGGATGTGCCGGAGCTCAGGCAGGAGCTCAGTGCCCCGTTTCAAAGGGTAGAAAGAAGAGAGCTGGGCAGGGGTGCTCGGACCTGCAGGAGACGCCCCCCGTGCGATCCATCCTTCAGGGCCCTGCTCAGCAAACCTCCAGGCTCTGCCCACCACAGGGGAGACCAGCCCCTCCTCCAGGGCCAGGGGTGCAAAGACGCTGCGGGGACATGAGGAAATCATTGCTCCCCAGGACCGTGCCCACACCTGCACGGTCCCCGCACAGCAGGTGTCTCCAGAGCGGTAACACGCCCTTCTACTGTTGGATAAAGCATTTCCAAAGGCCTCGTTTGTAAACAATTCCGAGCCAGTACTTGGATCTCAAAACATTAATTCAGACTGAAAGTGGGATTAACCACCACATTCACCAAGCTCGGTGCCAGGATTTATGCTGTCTTTAGAAGTCAGGTTCACTAACAGAAGATAAACATCTCCCAGCCTCAAGGACAGTCGAAAAATACAGCTCTGGGAACAAGAGGTTGCTTCCTATCAGAGCCATCGGAGATGCCTGTTTTCATTAATACTAGGGTTACCAATACCATCTCTCACATTAAACTGAAAGGAGTCAGGGTACAGCAGTGCTTAAATGACAAGCTCTGATGGCAAAATATCCCTGTCCACTCTCTGGTTGGTCATGGAACTTTGGCCACATTCCTGCGGCCTCAGCTTTCATTCATAAAATGGAAGAATCACTGATTATTTCAAAAGCATTGTTGGGAGGGTTCAGCACAATTGTGTGTGCCAGACCTGGCACAGGACGAATCCTCAACAAAGCAGCAGCTATTATTATTATTACTAAAAATTTTGAGAATGGGCATTATGCCCTCGGAATGTGCAGGTCAATGCCAGATACTCACATATCTAAGAATAAAGACATTATTGTGCAGCATAGAACACTTTCTCCCCCAAAGTTATATTCTTTTGGTGTATCCATTTTAGCGACAGCCTAGCACTCAACTAACCAGATTTTTTTTTCAAGCCAAAGAAAACCTTGTAACTATGATAGGATTATTCCTGAACCTGTTGTGTGTGTGTGTGTGTGTGTGTGTGTGTGTGTATGAGGGCATTCTGTGACGCTCAGAATTTGCAATTATTTCCAGTGAAAGCAGAAATGAAACAAAATTCTTTCCTGGTAGCAGAAAGAACACTCAGAGATATCTACTAGCTTTCTTTTTGTCTTGTTTTGATCTCATCAAATACACAGAAAAGAAAATAAACAAAACAGAACACTTCAAACGTTCCATTGCAGTGAACTCCAACTGTGTGAAAGCCTGGAGTGGAACAGAACCTGGTGCCTCCTCATCCAGCTCTTCTGGGCAAGATCGTTTAGAAGCAGAAATCACACAGCTCCAATGACTGCGTCCCCAGCCCCCAGCACAGTACCTGCCCAGGGGGAGCCTCAGCACGTGACCTGGGGTAGAACCTTATTATTTAATGGCCGCGCTTTAACAAGCAGTGTATCATTTTTATGTGCAAAAGCCCGAGGAAGGCAGGGCTAGCTTGCTCCTGCCTTCCCCTCCTCCCCAAAGCACTCTCTCCCCAGAGTAGGGCAGCCAGCAACCGCCTAGGTTTGTCCTACAAGGAAACCTTGGCAGCAATCCCCCGTAAGATCTGTTTGTAGAGACTGGGGGTCCTTAGCTCCTCCTCCTTCGTTCAGAGGGCCTGCTCTTGACAAGATGGACGGTTTTCATCCTGCATGCATCCCTGGGCCTTCAGAAAACAGCCTGGAATGTAGATGCTTCTGCAGGGAGGGAAGTGGGTTTTCTCCAACAGTTGGGCACTGCTATGTATCTTGTGTGTAGGAAAGGGGCAGCTCTATGTGGGTCCACCTTATGATCACTCATCCTTGGTCTGAAAGGTTGAGTTTCTCTTCTGCAAACACAGCACCTTTGTCTCTTCTGAACTTCACTCGTGTTAGTTTCTCTCCGGGTCCCTAAGCCACCAAAGCCATTTAGAATTCTAAACCGGTTGGATCTCTGTTCAAAACGAACGTTCAACATAACCCCATCACGCCTCGCCCCTCTCCACCCTCTCTCTGCTCCAGGTGCCAGCGTCCCTAGACTGGACTGCTGTGCTAGCCTCCCAAGCTGTCTCTCTCCCTCATCACCCAAGGCCAGTGCCCACACAGAGACCCCGGCAGCCCTGTTCACGTGTTAGTGGGGCCCATCTGCCGCCTGTATGGTGGGCCTGCCCCCATGGAGGTAATGGTGCCTTTAGGGGAGGAGAGGCAGTGATGTTATCCGAGGGCCCGGCTAGCTGTAGGGGACGAGGACGTGATAACAAATGGGCCTGTGATGAAGGCGAGTGCAGAGGGCCAGCGGGAGCGGGTGCTGAGCCCAGGCAGGGCCCCCAGGGTGGACGGGAGGCTGCGGTCTCTCCTCTCACTGGGCCTGCGATCTGGGGACCCCTACCCCCTGAGTGGATCAGGTATCAGAGGCTGAGCCATCTTTATTAAAAGATCACGCAGCACTGTGATGGGGCATCTCCCCCGGGACCCACAGAGATGGCTGGGCAGGGGAGGCTGATGCCTTTGTCGGCACAGCGCTGCTGACTTGGCCCCGATCTGTGGGGGAGGAGGAGGGACGGGCGGGCACGCTGACTGAGCGGGGATGTGGCCCCGCCTGACCAGCACCCCCCACACCTACTTCCTGACTCCCTGCTGCTGGCCCAACAGCCCCGGGAGGTCAGCAGCACACTGTGCGAGGCCCCGAGAAGGGCAGAGGTTCCGTCCTTCTCCGGAGTCTGTCCAGATCTCCGAGTTTGGGGTAAATAGGAGCCATGCCCGACACTCGCCACCAGCTGTGCCTTTCTCCTCAGGCACCTAGGAGGCCCTGCTGCCCACTGGGGAGCCTCACTTAGCCCCAAGACCCCCAGCGGAGGTGTGGTGGTACCCAGGCCACCCCAGCCAAGGCACGATGGGCGATAGGCAGCCTGGAGCCCCCAGCGTTCCCAGAGCCCCTGCAGCATCCCTTCCTGTGGTCAGAAGGGAACCCAGATGACAGAGGCTCAGAGGGGGAGGCCTCCTCTATGGAATCCCACAGCCCACAGCGCAGCGACTGCACAGCGGAGTCCACGATGCCCCCAGCCCCCAGAGGGGCCTTGCCTGCCCTCTCCCTCTGGGAGACAAGGCACAGACACAGCCTTGCCTCCTGGTCCTGACTCTGGTCCCCAGGCTGCCGACCAGGAGGCGCCCCCGCCTTCCTCGTCTCCGCTGGATGCAGACCCCAGTCCAGGCCACAGACCGAGCAAGGGCGGGATTCCCGTCCCCTCGGGGGGCCCAGTGGGGAGGACGGGTGCTTCGATCTTACCAGTGGACAGACCAGAAAGTGTGCCATGTAGACCCAGCAATTCCAGAGGTCTGAGCTCTGGGGAGAGGCCCCCAAGTGTTCTGGGAGACAAGCAGGGAAGGCTGGTAGGGAAGTGGTTTGTAGCAGCAAACACAGGGAACCCCAAACACCCCCGACCAGGAGAGCAGAGGGCACTGGGGGCAGAAGGAAACGCAGAGCAGTTCAAAGAGGAGCCCGAAGACGCGTAGTGAGGGCAAGTGTTTGCAGCAAGAGTAGGGAAGCAGGCAGGACCGAGACCGCCGCCAGGAGCGCGGACGCATGTTGGGTGGGGGGAGGGCAGGATCGGGCGGCGCCCATGCAGCCTGGACGGAGCGGAAACAGAGGGCCGCTAGGCAGGCCGGCGTTCTTCATGCTTTACCGTCCCCGAAGTCAGGACAGCCTTTAAACTCCTGGCAGCTAGGCGGACGCGCTTGCCTCGCCTTAGAAAGACCTCAGAGTCTCTTGACATTGTTGCCAGCTTCTCCAAGGTAGAACATTCTGGAAAAGAGAAGACTCATTTCAGTGAAAATCTCATGATCTGCCTAATCGCAGTCCAACCTGATTTTCAGAATTGATTTCTTGATCACACTTAGCATCGCCGACTAGAGAGAAGCTGACTGCAGACGCCTCGGTGGGGTGATCACACCCCACCCCCGTGGTGTTCGTGCCATTTCCGTTTTGCCTGACTCTCATTATGAGGACACCACCAGATAAATCCAGATCGTGATGCATTTTATGAAGCAACTGGCCGGAGCGCCTCAAAAATGTCAGTATTGTCATCAACAGGGAAAGGCGGGAGACTGTTCTAAACCAAAGGACAGTGAAGCAGCTTAATAACAAACTCAGCGAAGGAAGCTTGGTTCAGCTCTGGGGGAGAAATCTATAAAGGACCACTGGGAGATGATCCATCAGGAATGTCTGAATACGGATTGTAATTGGATTACATTGAATTAATGGATTTCTGAGGTGTGATGCAGGCATTAAAGGCACACAGGAAACTGTTAGTGCTTAGCATATATATACGTAGAAGTGGAGGGAACATCACGATGGCTGCAATTTTCAAATATCTCAACAAAATAAAAAAGGCAGGGGGGAGCGGTGGGAGGGGGAAGCAAACGTGACCAGCTGTTAAGAACTAAGGAGTCTGGGTAAAAAGATGTTTCTTGTATTATCTTTCTGAATTTTTATGTTTGAAGTTTCTAAAGAAAAAGTTTTTGAAAATCAGTTTCTTCTATATCAGAGCAAAACATATGCCTAAAAGAAAGGTTTATAAACCCAACAAATATTACGGGGTTTTTAGTATTCTTAAATAGCTCACGTAATTTGAAGAATAACAAGGAAAGCGAATGCCACAGGCACACAACATGTTCCCATGGAAGCTGACAGACGAGGAGAGTGAGGAGGAAGACACCGATAGGACTTTGATGCCTGATGTCTGAGCTGGAATCCCAGCCTTTTACCTAAAGTCTATCTGACTCCTGTTCAAGCACTACAGTTTATTTCCAGCAAGAGTCAGCTGAATGAATACGTTTATAACGCTTTGCAGCTATCAGGATCTATTTGATTTTGCCAATATACGCTACCAGTAGAGAACAAAATGACTCAACATTAAAATTTATTTTAAAACTACTTAAGGTCTACAATGTCATAAGAAAAACTGTAGAATTGGGCAACCATTTCTACATTTCAAAAGTACTGGAACTAGTAAACACTGAAAACTATCCTTCAAAAAATGGTTTCCATGACAGCAAGACTTGCAATGATTTTATAACAAAATATTTAAACTCAACATTCTCTATTTATTGTGATTTAAAATATGAACTACCATTTCATATGTAATACTTTTATTTGTATAATTCATCTAGGATAACTTTGCTCTAATTATTACTAAGAAGAAATAATATGCTCCTTTTTTCTTACTTAAAAATAGAAGAAGGACCTTGGTTTTATCCTTCACACAATATCACTCTATTGTTATCAGCCCTGGCTAGATTAGGTGAGTAAAGAAATAATAACTGCAAAGAGAGTGGCAAGAGTAAAATAGAGGAATAAAAATACAAAGGAGTAACAAACTCAAACCGATGTTATAAGCACATTGAAATACATTTTAAAATCAAGTACCAATTAGCTTTATCCTCTTGGAAATTCTGTATGTTTCGCCTCCTCAACTCAATTGAAACAACCAAGAGTACTTGATAATATTAGGCTTGTGAACACCTAAATTAAATTTGCAATCAACATTTAACTTTGGGGGAAATCAATTTATTAAATTCATAGGTTCTTTTCCATTTAATCATTGTGTGACTGGTGTCTGAATATTAAGATGGAGGTTGATTGTTTGAAGATTAATAAATTGGACATTCAACAAAACAGAAACGGCATTGGGCATGTATCTCTGTGCACAAAACACCCCAGGAAATTTCAAGCTCCACCAAGATTCACCACGTTCCAGGATGGGATGCCTGGACCACATGTAAGAGGCTGGCCTAGGTCTAGGAGGGTCCCTGGCACGAGAACCCTGCCGAGGAGGCACGTTCGACACTGAACAGGGACTGGCCAGGGCACTCAGTCCTCTCCCCTGGAGTCAAGACAAACAGAGTCGATTGTCCATGCGGAAAAGCAGACAGAAACAGCAGAGCAGAGAGATGCTTTGCAAGACCAGGGAAGCCCCTGCAGTGAGCACCCCACCTGCTTGCCGGGGAGCAGCAAGAAAGCTGGTCACCCTGCTGCTGGTAGGTTCCCAGCTCTGCCAGGTCCAGGGCTCCACCACCTCCCTGGGGAGTTGCTACGGGCTCCACTCCTCCGGTACCCCTGCAGTGCCGAGTGGGTTCGTGACAGCCGGTGGGAGTCAAGTCGAACCCAGCCTCCGAGCCAAGCAGGAAACACGCAGGGAGCATCTGTCATCGTCGCCGGTGCTGGTCTCAGCGCTGAGGGTGAACAGAATGCGCTCTATTCAATCTCAAGACACGTGTAGTTTAGCAATTAAAATACAACAGCCAAGGGCTTCCCGGGTGGTCCAGGGTTAAGAACCCGCCTTGCAATGCAGGTGACTCAGGTCTGATCCCTGCTTGGGGAGTAAGATCCCACGTACTGCGAGGCAACTAAGCCCAAGCCCCGCAACTAGAGAGACCTTGGGCCACAATGAAAGATTCTTCATCACACAATGAAGATCTCGTGTGCTGCATAAGACCCAATGCAGACAAATAAATAATAAACAAATAAATAAACATTTTAAAGATATGTATAACATCCAAAAGGCACCAACAGCATCTATGAACTAAGTGCAAAGACGCCACCTAGAAGCTAATGATGAATGCCTCGGAAGCCAGAGTAGGAGGAATTAAGCCTTAGAAAAGTCTCCAAGAGGAATGGGACAATTGGGCTGGCCTTGAAAAGAACAGTAAGGTATTTTACCAAGATGCAAAAACTGGGAGAAGTGATGCAAACCAACAGCACAGGGGCAGCGCAGTCCGGGGCATCAGGGCACAGTCTGTGTTCAGCTGCCCATGTTTAAAACCTAACCTCACAACTTACTACCTGTGTGACTCGAAGCAAGCTACATCACCTCCCCATCACTCGTTCAGTTCAGTTCAGTTAGTCATGTCCAATTCTTCACGACCCCATGGACTTCAGCACACCAGGCCTCCCTGCCCATCACCAACTCCTGGAGTTTACTCAAGCTCATGTCCATTGAGTCGGTGATGCCATCCAACCATCTCATCCTCGGTCGTCCCCTTCTCCTCCTGCCCTCAATCTTTCCCAGCATCAGGGTCTTTTCGAATGAGTCAGCTCTTCGCATCACGTGGCCAAAGTATTGGAGCTCCAGCTTCAACATCAGTCCTTCCAATGAATATTCAGGACTGATCTCCTTTAGGATGGACTGGTTGGATCTCCTTGCAGTCCAAGGGACTCTCAAGAGTCTTCTCCAATGCCACAGTTCAAAAACATCAATTCTTCAGCACTCAGCTTTCTTTATAATCCAACTCTCACATCCATACATGACCACTGGAAAAACCATAGCCTTGACTAGACAGACCTTTGTTGGCAAAGTAATGTCTCTGCTTTTCAAGATGCTATCTAGGTTGGTCATAACTTTCCTCCCAAGGAGCAAGCCTCTTTTAATTTCATGGCTGCAGTCAGCATCTGCAGTGATTTTGGAGCCCAAAAAATAGTCTGTCACTGTTTCCATTGTTTCCCCATCTATTTGTCATGAAGTGATGGGACCAGATGCCATGATCTTAACTTTCTGAATGTTGAGTTTTAAGCCAACTTTTTCACTCTCCCCTTTCACTTTCATCAAGAGGCTCTTTAGCTCTTCTTCACCTTCTGCCATAATGGTGGTGTCATCTGCATATCTGAGGTTATTGATATTTCTCCTGGCAATCTTGATTCCAGCTTGTGCTTCATCCAGCCGAGTGTTTCTCACGATGTACTCTGCATATAAGTTAAATAACCAGAGTGACAATATACAGCCTTGACGTACTCCTTTCCCAATTTGGAACCAACCTGTTCTTCCGTGTCCAGTTCTAACTGCTGCTTCCTGACCTGCATATAGGTTTCTCAAGAAGGAGGTCAGGTGGTCTGGTATTCCCATCGCTTGAAGAATTTTCCACAGTTTGTTGTGATCAACACAGTCAAAGGCTTTGGCATGGTCAATAAAGTAGAAGTAGATGATTTTCTGGAACTCTCTTGCTTTTTTGATAATCCAACAGATGTTGGCAATTTGATCTCTGGTTCCTCTGCTTTTTCTAAATCCAGCTTGAACATCTGGAAGTTCATGGTTCATATACTGCTGAAGTTTGGCTTGGAGAATTTTGAGAATTACTTTACTAGCGTGTGAGATGAGTGCAATTGTGTGGTAGTTTGAACATTCTTTGGCATTGCCTTTCTTTGGGATTGGAATGAAAACTGACCTTTTCCAGTCCTGTGGCTACGGCTGAGTTTCCCAAATTTGCTGGCATATGGAGTGCAACACTTTCACAGCATCATCTTTTAGGATTTGAAATAGCTCAACTGGAATTCTATCACCTCCATTAGCTTTGTCCATAGTGATGCTTCCTAAGGCCCACTTGACTTTGCATTGCAGGATGTCTGGCTCTAAGTGAGTGATCACACCATTGTGACTATCTGGGTCATGAAGATCTTTTTTGTACAGTTCTTCTGTGTATTCTTGCCACCTCTTCTTAATATCTTCTGCTTCTGTTAGGTCCATACCATTTCTGTCCTTTATTGAGCTCATATTTGCATGAAATAGTCCCTTGATATCTCTAATTTTCTTGAAGAGATCTCTGCTGCTGCTAAGTCACTTCAGTCATGTCTGACTCTGTGCGACCCCAGAGACAGCAGCCCACCAGGCTCCCCCCTCCCTGGGATTCTCCAGGCAAGAACACTGGAGTGGGTTGCCATTTCCTTCTCCAATGCATGAAAGTAAAAAGTGAAAGTGAAACCACTCAGTCGTGTCTGACCCTCAGCGACCCCATGGCCTGCAGCCTTCCAGGCTCCCCTGTCCATAGTATTTTCCAGGCAAGAGTACTGGAGTGGGGTGCCATTGCCTTCTCCGAAGAGAGATCTCTAGTCTTTCCTATTCTATTGTTTTCCTCTGTTTCTTTGCACTGATCATGGAGGAAGGCTTTCTTATCTCTCCTTGATATTCTTTGGAACTCTTCATTTAAATGGGTATATCTTTCCTTTTCTCCTTTGCCTTTTGCTTCTCTTCTTTTCACGGCTATTTGTAAGGCCTCCCCAGACAGCCATTTTGCCTTTTTGCATTTCTTTTTCTTGGGGATGGCTTTGATCCTTGTCTCCTGTACAATGTCACGAACCTCCATCCATAGTTCATCAGACACTCTATCAGATCTAGACCCTTAAATCTATTTCTCACTTCCACTGTATAGTCATAAGGGATTCGATTTAAGTCACACCTGAATGATCTAGTGGTTTTCCCTACTTTCTTCAATTTAAGTCTGAATTTGGCAGTAAGGAGTTCATGATCTGAGCCACAGTCAGCTCCTGGTCTTGTTTTTGCTGACTGTATAGAGCTTCTCCATCTTTGGCTACAAAGAAGATAATCAATATGATTTCGGTGTTGACCATTTGGTGATGTCCATGTGTAGAGTCTTCTCTTGTGTTGTTGGAAGAGGGGGTTTGCTATGACCAGTTTGTTCTCTTGGCAAAACCCTATTAGCCCTTGCCTGCTTCATTCTATACTCCAAGGCCAAATTTGCCTCCAGGTATTTCTTGACTTCTTACTTTGTATTCCAGTCCCATATAACAAAAAGGACATCTTTTTGGGGTGTTAGTTCTAAAAGGTCTTGTAGGTCTTCATAGAACCATTCAGCTTCAGCTTCTTCAGCATTTGTGGTCGGGGCATAGACTTGGATTACCGTAATATTTAATGGTTTGCCTTGGAAATGAACAGAAGTCATTCTGCTGTTTTTGAGATTGCATCCAAGTACTGCATTTCAGACTCTTGTTGACTATGATAGCTACTCCACTTCTAAGGGAGTCTTGCCCACAGTAGTAGATATAATGGTCATCTGAGTTAAATTCACCCATTCCAGTCCATCTTAGTTCGCTGATTCCTAAAATGTCGATGTTCACTCTTGCCATCTCCTGTTTGGCCACTTCCAATTTGCCTTGATTCATGGATCTAACATTCCAGGTTCCTATGCAATATCGCTCTTTACAGCATCGGACCTTGCTTCTATCACCAGGCACATCCACAACTGGGTGTTGCTTTTGCTTTGGCTCCGTCTCTTCATTCTTTCTGGAGTTATTTCTCCGTTAATTTCCAGGAGCATATTGGGCACCTACTGACCTGGGGAAGTCATCTTTCAGTGTCCTATCATTTTGCCTTTTCACACTGTTCATGGGGTTCTCAAGGCAAGAATACTGAAGTGGTTTGCCATTCCCTTCCCCAGTGGACCACGTTTTGTCAGAACTCCCCACCGTGACCCGCCCGTCTTGGGTGGGCCTAAACTCCATCCCTCAGTTTATAATAACAGTATTAATCCTTACTCAGAGGGGCTTCCCGGTGGCTCTAGTGGTAAAGAACCTACCTGCCAGTGCAGGAGACGTAAGAGATGAGGGTTCGATCCCTGGGAGGGAAAGATCCCCTGGAGGAGGGCACAGCACCCCACTCCAGTATTCTTGCCTGGAGAATCCCATGGACAGAGGAGCCTGGCGGGCTGCAGTCTGTGGGGTTGCAAAGAGTCGGACATGACCGAGCGCTCATGCCCTCATAAGGTTATTTCGGGGACTAAGTGAGCTGCAGCGTGTAGTCCTTAGATCACTGCTTCACCCGTGAGCAGCACTCAGTAGCATCAACTACTATTTCCACACCTTGTGCTCACATAAAGCCGCCAACTCTGCCTCCTGCTTTCTGCTCCTGGTGACCTGAGCACGCTCGGTGCTCTGCGTTCCGCCCCTCTAGGCATGTGTGTTTCGGCTCGGCCCACTCAGGCCACCTCTGCCCACGAGGGCGGTGTGCTCATGCGGGTGTTCCTGGCTCTCCTGTCTGCATGCAGGAGACCCTGCACTAGACTCGTCCCCAGCCTGGCCCTCTACCAACCTTGGTGGGTCAGAGATACCTTCCAGTGGGAGCTCTTGGTCTTAAGTTGGATTCAAACCCAACTTCATCCTTGGCTCCCTTATGCATATTAAACTCTCTGAACCTCTGGTCTGTTGTATGTAAATGGAGGGTAGCAACACCTACCTCACAGATGCTATTGTAAGGTTTAAATAAAATGAGGTAAGTATTCAGAGCTGCTTGACTCAGTGCCCAACACAGAATAACTGCCCAAAAGCAGGAGAACTGAGTCTTTCAAACTGTGGTGAAGGAGAAGACTCTTGGGAGTCCTTTGGACTGCAAGGAAAACCAGTCAATCCTAAAGGAAATCAACCCTGAATATTCATTGGAAGGACTGTTGCTAAAGCTGAAACTCCAGTAGTTTGGCCGCCTGATGTGAAGGTGGCCGACTCATTGGAACAGACCCTGATGCTGGGAAAGATTGAAGGCAGGAGGAGAAGGGGATGACAGGGGATGAGATGCTTGGATGGTATCACCAACTGAATGGACATGAGTTTCAGCAAGCTCCGGGAGATGGTGAAGGACCGGGAAGCCCGACGTGCTGCAATCCATGGGGCCACAAAGAGTCAGACATGACTTAGCACCTGAACAACAATAGACAAGCGTTAATACACAAACGATAGCCTTGCTGTGGTGCACAGATTGTTAGTATTTGCTCATTTTTCTCAGAAATAGTCATCACTTTTATCAGATTATCAAAGAGGTCCTTCTTGCTGTCTGGTGTCCTCCCAGCGTGGAGGGCTTCTGGCTCAGACTGGAGCCTCCTGGCTCGTCACTGGCCAGGACTCCCCTGAGTGTGTAAACACGGGAAAGAAAGCTTCCCTGGCCCGTCTTCATGTGTGGAGTTGCCTTCCCGGAGGGATTCAGGGAGACGGACGTTTCCGTGGAAAACGATGGATAAGCGAGCTGGACAGGGCTCCACTCCTCCTTTCTTCTTCTTCACACCCTCACCCCCATTCCCAGGGCCCCCAATTTGCCCAACTTCCTGCACCAGCTGCACTTGGTCCAGACAAGGACCTGAGAAATTCGCTGGTACTGAGGCCACGATGAACAAGAACAGAGTCCCGGGAATACCTGCCTTTGATCCACTGGGCAAAGCTAGAATCAAAGGGAAGAAGGTCTAATTAGGGGATTACAGGGCTCGGGAATGCCGGGGAGGAAAGATGCTGTTACTGGAGGGTGTTCCCAGGACACGAGGCCTGTCCCAGGTGTGGCAGCTGTGGCTGGCCTGAACAGGAGCACAGGAAGCAGAAACACAAACCTGGAATGCCTGCTCCAAACATCACGCGTGCGCTGAGTCGCTTTCAGTCATCTGACTCTTGGTGACCCTATGGACCATAGCCTGTCGGGCTGCTCTGTCCGTGGGATTCTCTAGGCAGTACTGGGGCGGGGCGGTGGGAGGGGGTTGCTTCTTCTCTAGGGGATCTTCCCAACCCAGAGATTGAACCCCAGTCTCCTGCACTGTTAGGCAGATTCTTTACCACTGAGCCACCAGGGAAGCCCCGTACAGACATGTATATTTGTGCATAAATGGAAAATTCCAGAAAGATACAGAGCTAACTGGTAACAATGACTCTCTGGGGAGGAAGCCTTGGAGGGTTGGAAACCTGGAGTGGAAGAAAGGTTTGTTTCCACTGATACTTTTTACCACTTATATTCTTTTATATCACTGATTTTTTTAAGCATATGTAGGTATGACTCTTTCAATTTAAGAAACAAATATGAAAAGACAGTATGAGTAAATTCGGTGAGCTATGAAATCTTTTGATAAAACCGACAGCATGAAATATTACTTTTAAAAATTCACAAGAGACCACAGGTAACAAAACAGACGCTGTAAATCAACCCCACAGTCAAAATATTTGCTAGGATTCAGAAAGTAAATTCTGTGATGCAAAGTGTCCTTAAAGGTGACTGAGGATGTACTAGGAAAATTGAGAGGAAATAGGCCCGATACTGGAGCAGGCTTTCGTAACAATGTGGGTTTTTACTTTAGAAAGAACATCCAATATATCTCCACACCTATTTTTGAATGAAGAGAAAGGGTTTCAGGAAGATGTGTTCTTCACTAGTTAAATCAGCCCCCTCCCTACAAGCCTGCTTTGGTTCTGAGCCTGAGAACTACACTGCACACACCAGCTGACAGACAGCATTTTCCCAGGCAGCTTGGAGTGGTCAGTATTAAGATGGGAGGCCAGAAGCCATGGAACTTCGGGGATGGAGTGGGAATCAGGCCTGGGCGTCACACTCAGGCTTCGGGGCTACTCTGAGGATCTTTGCTCAGTTTCTCACACTTCTGCTTTGGGGATTTGATGATTACGTCTTTCTGACAGAGAAAAACAAAACTAAAGCCCCACAAGTCCTGAAAATTAGAAGATTTCCCAGTGGAACATTCTATTAAGAAGGAGGAGAAAAAATATTCACACGTTCACCAGCCAGGCACCACCATCAATCCCCAAAGGCGTTGAAAACAGCAAGAGAAAGTGCTCTTGCAGAAATTACAGAGGCATATTCTGCTTCACCAGATACTACACAACCGAAAATAAAGTAAAACAATTTTTTTTAAGTTGGCTTTGAAAACACACTACTAACATCCAAAACGCTCATATGCTCTAGTAATCATGAAAGCAGTATATAAATTTGTGAACTAAAAAGGCAACTGACGAACAGTGAAAGGCAGATGGGTCTATGAAAACACACGGTGGGTTCCACGTTACAGGCAGTTTCCTGGTGCGTTTCTTTAAGCATGTTGGCTCAGACAAGCCTCTGACATTTGTTAAGAGAGAAAGATCCAGAACCAAATTAATCTGCCAGAGTCTCCTGTATTTGGCACAGTTGGATGTAACAGGGAGAGTCTCCATCCTTAAGAAATTACTTTATTTAGAAAGAGACATATAAATGCATAGGAATGATTAGAATAGCACCATAGTGTAAGTAAGATCAAAGTGAAAGCCGATTTTTTCAAATTAACATCTATAAACAGTTTACAGTGTGTGCCAGGCAGTATGCTTACTGCCTCGAATGCATTATCCTGTTTAATTTTCACCCACCCGCATGAGGCAAATGCAACTGCTGTCTCCACGTCACAGATGATAAAACAGAGGCTTACTTAGAAACAGCGGTAAGTATCCGTTCCAGAGCCCAGGCCCTTAACCAACCTGTTCTATTTCTTCTGCTCATTTCATCAGAAACAGTTAACAATCAGCGCGGCAGAATGCCCAAGCCACACATGTCCAGGCACCGGGTCTGCCTTCAGTTCTCAGGCAGCATCAAAGGCCAACCTCCTAAACTCACTCCGTCCTTCTATAATCTGGCGGCTCCGCGTGCATCTGCGCCAAGGTTGGCTGCTGGAGCTGTCACGTCTGTCCTTTTCAGTCACTTTAGAAACAGTCCTTCTTTGCACGTTTTGACAAAGTAAATAAATGACTCGACCCGCAGGGCAGAAGTGAATCGGAACCAGAGCCGCTCTGTGTTACCAACATCTTAGAGGTTATTCTTTTAACATCGAGGTCATATAAATTTAACTTGTTCGTTGATTCAAAATGTTCTCTTACTTATACAAGAAAAATTAAATCAAATCAAAATATGTTCATCTCCTATAATGAATGTGTTTTCAGAAAGTAATGTATAAACAGAATTGTGTGTTAAATACACAAGGGAGAATTGGCTATTGGAAAGAAGTTGGTAATGATTCATTCTGCACTGCAAGAAATCCTTTTCTATGATTTATTCGTCACGCGCCCCATACCAAACCCATGTTTCAGGCAGCTTAGAAAAGTACACATAATCCCAGATAAAATAAAATTTGAAAACAGTAATGGATTTAAGGCAAATGGAACATACTGACAGCCGGGCTAAAAGGAGTGCCCAGAATCCACGGAGGTCTTGGGCCTCCGTGGGGCGGGCTCCCTGGTTACGCCCTAAACGGCCCCGCAGCCAGTGTCTAGGAAACACCATCACTACCCAACTTTAGGTGCGTGGCAGTCACTCTGACAAAACTGGCGGATGTTTTCCAAATGGTTCCGGGGCCGCCCGACCGTAAGGAGGCCCCTGTCTGCTCCCACACCTGCTTCCCCGCAGCCGCCTCCGCGAGGCTGCGGTCTCTCTCGAGTCGAAGCCACCCTCCAGCTACGCTGCTCTTTCCAGACCACTTTGCAAAAGCTTCTGCTCCTGTCGTCATCTTCCAGTGCCCGCTCCTTTCCCCTCGCCCCTCGAAGACAGCCCCCTTCTCCCCTTCCTCCACGGCGCCTGCATGCTTCCGGGCAACGATGGAAACGGTGCCCGCCCGCCCAGCCCGCCCTGTCACCCTCCTTGTCCTGCACCAGCCCGTCGCACCAGCCATGCACTGACACCTCGTGCACCCCGCCTTCCTCGTCCTGCCCCTGGGAGCCCCCACATCCACCTTTCAGGGCCGGTTCCCCTGCCCGCTGCAGCTGCAACCACCTGGTCCCCGAGCGCCTGTTCCCGGGCACCTCCGAGAGCCTCGAGTAACTGACCCAGTTAGTTTGGCCTCCGACCCAGTTCTAATCCCATGCTACCATTTCCCTCTGCCACTTTTTTGCCAGTGTCTTAAACTCTCTTGACCTATTGTATTTACATAGCAACTACAGAAATCAAAAACAAACAAAAAGTTCCAATCTAAATGAATTCAACTATTTCCTTTCTTAGCGCCTGCGACTTCTGAGCAGTGCTTCGAGAAAAAAAAAATCAATATTCCTCATGTAAATTAAAAGTGAAAAGAAAAAATCCTAGCACATTAAAGATAGAAGAGCACTTCCTTAATTTATAAAATGGGATTTGCAACAAACGTTTTAAACAGAAAAGCTCTAGATGAACTTAGGTTAAATTATTAGAATTAAAGAACAAACTTTGCAAATTTTCTGGACAGATTGTTGTTGTTCAGTTACTCAGTCACGTCCGGCTCTTTGCAATCCCATGGACTGCAACACGCCAGGCTTCCTTGTCCTTCACCATTTCTCAGAGATTGCTCAAACTCATGTCCATTGCATCAGTGGTACCATCCAACCATCTCATCCTCTGTCGTCCCCTTCTCCTCCCGCCTTCAATCTTTCCCAGCATCAGGGTCTATTCCAGTGAGTCAGTTCTTCCCATCAAGTGGCCAGAGTTTTAGAGCTTCAGCTTCAGCATCAGTCCTTCCAATGAATATTCAGGACTGATTTCCAGACTGAGGGATTGGTTGGATCTTCTTTCAGTCCAAGGGACTCTCAAGAGTCTTCTCCAATGCAACAGTTCAAAAGCATCAATCCTTCGGCGTTCAGCTTTCCTTATGGCCCAGCTCTCACATCCAGACATGACTACTGGAAAAACCATAGCTTTGATTACACAGACCTTTGTCAGCAAAGTGATGTCTCTGCTTTTTAATATGTTGTCTAGGTTTGTCATAGCTTTTCTTCCAAAGAACAAGCAACTTTTAAGTTCACGGCTGCAGTCACTGTCCACAGTGATTTTGGAGCCCAAGAAAGTAAACTCTGTCACTGTTGCCTCTTTTCCCCTCTATTGGCCATGAAGTGATGGGACCAGATGCCTTGATGTTAGATTGTCAGCGTACAGAACTCAGTTGTATTTTTCTATTATAGCAATGAAGAGTTTGAATATGAAGAAAAATTAGAATGTCATTTATTTCATCAGAAGATATCATGGACACAGAAATAAATATGACATTGTTTAAACTGCCCAACTGAAATGAGAAACATATTCACAGAAAAACCTATGCATAAAATTTTATAGTGGCTTTATTCATAACTGCCAAAACCTGGGAACAACCCAACCGTGTCTCATGTGGAGAGTGGATAAACTGGGATACACGTCTCTGACAGACACTTACTCAGCAGTGTAGGGAAATGAACTCCCAATACACGCACAGGCAGGGGTGAACCCCAAGGGCACTGGGAGAAATACAAGCCAGACCCAAAGACAGGTTTCCATTTCCATGACATTCTGGAAAAACCAAGTTATACAAGGTGACTGCCAGATGCAGAGGTGGGAAGAAAGGTTTACTAACTTGTGAGGCAGGGGGATTGCTGGAACTGTTCTGGATCTCGGGCTTTTTCCTAGCTTTATTGTTAACATGCAACGTTGTGTATATTTAAGGTATGCAGTGTGATGACTTGATAATATGCAAATATATTACATCACAATAAGGTCAGTTAACACAGACATCACCTCACATAATTAGCACACGCATCGCCTCGCCTTGTGTGTGTGTGGTGAGAAGCTTTAAGATTTACTCTCTTAGCAAATGTCAAGCATACAATATAGCGCTGTTAACTGAAGTCACTGCGCTATGCCTCACATCCCCAGACACGTTCGTCTTATAACTGGGCACTAGACTCTGCCACCTTCACGAACTCCCCCACCATCCAGCCCCGGGCAACTGCCAAACTACTCTACATTTCTATGATTTGGGTTTTTTTTTTTTTTTTTAGATTCCACAAACAGATGAGATCACACAGTAATTGCCCTTCTCTGCCTGACATATTTCACTCAAAGCCTTCAAGCTTTGAACATGCTGTTGCAAATGGCAGGATTTCCTCCTTTTTTATGGCTGAATAATATTCTTCTAGAATTGGACATGGAACAACAGACTGGCTCCAAATAGGAAAAGGAGTACGTCAAGGCTGTATATTGTCACCCCGGTTATTTAACTTATATGCAGAGTACATTGTGAGAAACGCTGGGCTGGAGGAAGCACAAGCTGGAATCAAGATTGCCGGGAGAAATATCAATAACCTCAGATATGCAGATGACACCACCCTTATGGCAGAAGGTGAAGAGGAACTAAAAAGCCTTTTGATGAAAATGAAAGAGGAGAGTGAAAAAGTTGACTTAAAGCTCAACATTCAGAAAACGAAGATCATGGCATCTGGTCTCATCACTTCATGGGAAATAGATGGAGAAACAGTGGAAACAGTGTCAGACTTTATTTTGGGGGCTCCAAAATCAGGGCAGATGGTGATTGCAGCCATGAAATTAAAAGACGCTTACTCTTTGGAAGGAAAGTTATGACCAACCTAGAGAGCATATTGAAAAGCAGAGACATTACTTTGCCAACAAAGGTCTGTCTAGTCAAGGCTATGGTTTTTCCAGTGGTCATGTATGGATGTGAGAGTTGGACTGTGAAGAAAGCTGAGTGCCGAAGAATTGATGCTTTTAAACTCTGGTGTTGGAGAAGACTCTTGAGAGTCTCTTGGACTGCAAGGAGATCCAACCAGTCCATTCTGAAGGAGATCAGTCCTGGGTGTTCATTGGAAGGACTGATGCTAAAGCTGAAACTCCAATACTTTGGCCACCTGATGCAAAGAGTTGACTCATTGGAAAAGACCCTGATGCTGGGAGGGATTGGGGGCAGGAGGAGAAGGGGATGGCAGAGCATGAGATGGCTGGATGGCATCACCGACTCAATGGACATGAGTTTGAGTGAACTCCGGGAGTTGGTGATGGGCAGGGAGGCCTGGCTTGCTGCAGTTCATGGGGTCACAAAAAGTCAGACACGACTGAGCGACTGAACTGAACTGACTGATATCTATGACACATTTTTTAATCCATGCATCTGTCAATGGACACTTAGGATGTTCTCATGTCCTGGTTGTTGCAAATAATGCTGCAATAATCAGGGATGCAAATGTGTCAAGACAGTGATTTAAGTTCTTCTTGTTTTACATCTTGACTGTGGTGGTGGTTACGCAAAAAATACCTTTGTCAAAATTTATAGGCTTGCATAATAATGAGTGAGTTTCATTGGGTGCGGATTATACCTCAATTGCAAAGCTTTTAAAAGACAAAAAATAAACAGCATATTCTATATTATTTATACAAGTTTTTAAAAATCTCAGTAGTAGAATTGTTTCAAGGGGAAGTTTGTAATAATTCAAAATTGCTATTTGAATGTCCCATGGTGCTACGTATTCATGTGTTTAAATAGTAGATTTATTTATTTATTTAATTTATTTATTTTTTATTTTACTTTACAATTCTGTATTGGTTTTGCCATATATTGACATGAATCCGCCACAGGTGTACATGCGTTCCCAAACATGAACCCCCCTCCCACCCTAAATAGTAGATTTAAAATGAACAATGAAAACACAGTGATTATAAGAAAAAATAGAACTTGTATTATTTAAATTGTGTCATTCTATATCACTTGGAATTTGATTGGTGTTTAAGTTTTAGAATAGTGAAAAAGTGTGAGAGGTATAACGTTTGTGCTTGATAAATGCACATTTTAGTTAACATATAAAATATTTTATATATTTGGTTACCATATTTAAAATTGAGATTCATTTTATTTTATTTAAATAAAATAAATAAAGCTGAAATAAATAAATTAATTAATTAAATTAAACTGAAACTCCAATACTTTGGCCATCTGATACAAAGAACGGATTCCTTGGAAAAGGCCCTGATGTTGCGAAAGACTGAAGGCAGGAGGAGAAGGGGATGACAGAGGATGAGATGGTTGGATGGCATCACTGACTCCATGGCATCATGGACATGAGTTTGAGCAAGCTCTGGGAGCTGGTGATGGACAAGGAAGCCTGGTGTGCTGCAGTCCATGGGATCACAAAGAGTTGGACATGACTGAACAGCTGAACTGAACTGATTTAAATTATTTAATAATTTAAATTTATTTGAATTTAGATTGTCCAGATTTTAAATTTTTCAGTTATTTATTTAAATTATAATTTATGATAATTACAGTTGTGATTTGTTTGAAGACTAAAGAATAAACTAAGAAAATATACTATTACATCAGAGGTTCCATTCGGTAGTTACCTGAACTATACCTTTGGCACACTGTTCAGATTTATCAACATCGATTCGTTACAGAATATTTTTAAAGGATTTCTGTGACTATTTCCAAATCTGCCGGTTCACATGAAAGGAATATTTGAAATTGAAATTAACAAAAATATTTTCAACCGATCATTAGAGAAGATGGGTTTTAGAATGTGGCTACGCTATCTTGATCATCGGTACTGAAATCAGTTTTGACAGGCGTTGACAAATCTGTGGAAGGACTGAAAACGGGCGGTGGGAAAGGGGGTCTTTCCTATAAATGATGCCTCCCCTGTTGGAGCACGTTTGCTTGCCCGCCCCCCTTTGTGCCTAGAACTTACCACCTCCCAACACTCCAGATAATGGGCTTGTTACATTCACTGTTGGCTGCCTTAACTCCCCTGTGAGAATGTGATCTTTCTCCCTGAAGGCAGACATCTTAGTCTGCGCGGTTCACCTGTGTGTCCTGAACACCTGGAACGGGGCTTGGCACTGCGTAAGGCCTCAGTGAATGCCTTTGACACAAATGGGTGAGCAAGCGAGCGGATGAGTCGTGAGTGTGAGACAAGCTGCAGGGCAGTCCTGCGAGGCTCCGGTTGAGAGCTGTTTGTGCGGAGTCCTGTGAGACGAGGAGTCCCTTTGAGCAGGGGACCAGGTCTCGAGAATTCTGGCCACGAAGTGACTGCATGCACGCTGGGCCACCGCTGAGCCGTGAAGTGCCTTCTGTGTGAATTAGAAAGTGCGGCCCTTCTTGCCAGCTGTGCGCTGTTGAGGGGTCGTAAAATGGTGTAGCTGCGGTGGAAAATGGTATGGCAGGCCCTCAAAAAATTAAAAACAGGATTACCGTACGGTCCAGTGGTTCCACTTCCAGATGTACACCTGGAAACATTGAAAGCAGGGTCCTGGAGAGGTATTTGCACACCCGAGTCTGCAACATTATCCCCAGTAGCCCAGAGGGGTCCAGCAACAAATGAACGGACAGACAACGTGTGAGCAGCGCGGGCCACGAAGCATTGCATTGCATCCCTTAAAGAGGAAGGAAATTCTCAGCACAGAGAAACCTTGAAGACACAATGCCCAGTGAAACAGGTCAGTCACAAAAGGACAAATACAGCGTGATTCCACTTACAGGAGGCTGCTAGAATATTCAGCTCCTTAGACAGAAGGCAGAATGGGGCTGGCAGGGGCTGAGGGGAGTGAGGAGTTCATGTCTAATGAGGATGGAGCCTGGGTTTGAGAAGATGGAAGAGGGTGATGGACGGTGGGGATGGCAGCAGAGTAATACGCAGTCTCTGCTGAGCTACACTTAAAAAGGCTGAGACGGGTGATTTCATGGTCGGTGTGGTTTACCAGAATAAAACAAAGCCGGGCCGAAAACGACCCTCTGACTGAAAGAAGACAGCTGTGGCCTGGGAGAAAAGGGAGCTGAGTGCACTCCAGTTTGGCCTCATTTTGATGAGAAGCAGGTATTTTCAAAACCTAGTCTTCAGTGTCACAAAGAGGTGAAGAAACCCAAGGCCGGCAGTGTGTCCGCTGTGATTTCCTTCCTGGAGGACAGCGAGGAGATCCTGATGAAAGGCGTCTCACACGAGCACGCCCTCGGGTACGATAATTGCACTTTTAGGCATTTCACCTCAAGAAATAATCCTAGATATTCGCTAGATGTATCTGTAAGGATGAGCATTTGTTTACAATATCAAACGACTAGAAATCACTTAAAAAGCGGGGCACAGTAAAACAAACGAACGTGTTGCACTGTCCCTATACAATTAATAAGAACCCTGCTGCCAAAGAATGGCTAGTGGCGTGGGGAAATGGTCTCAATAAACCACTAAATCTGAAAAAGTTTACAGAACAGTAAGGCTGCTATGCACATACTTTTGCTGAAAAACTTTACTCAGATAGGTAAAGAGAAAGAGTTATAGCACAGCTGATTTTGTCTTCATCTTTCCACTTTATTTTCTAAATTCTTCATACTATACATGTATTCTTTATGTGACTAGAAATAAAAACACTGTGTAAATATTTTCAAGTTAAATCTGAGTTTCTTTGTTTCTAATTGGTAAACACTGGGACCAGTTTGGAACTGTGGTGTTGGAGAAGACTCTTGAGAGTCCCTTGGACTGCAAGGAGATCCAAGCAGTCCATTCTAAAGGAGGTCAGTCCTGGGTGTTCTTTGGAAGGACTGATGCTAAAGCTGAAACTCCAATACTTTGACCACCTCATGCGAAGAGTTGACTCATTGGAAAAGACTCTGATGCTGGGAGGGATTGGGGGCAGGAGGAGAAGGGGGAAACAGGTGAGATGGCTGGATGGCATCACCGACTCGATGGACGTGAGTCTGAGTGAACTCCGGGAGTTGGTGATGGACAGGGAGGCCTGGCGTGCTGCGATTCATGGGGTCACAAAGAGTCGGACACGACTGAGCAACTGAACTGAACTGAACTGGGACCAATTTAGGTTGAAATTTACCTTTGTCAGATGAGAAAGAAAAGGAGAAAAAAATGCCTCCTTTTTTTTTTTTATTGCCCTGTGTCAGGTTTTACTGTCAAAAACCAGACTGTAAAAGAGGGTTTAAAATATTTAAGGGAATAAATTCTGCAATCACTCGAAAAGCACCTGTTTGCGTGAGATCCATTGGTATGCAAATCGCCAATCACTCCTGTCTTATTCATTAAAACCAGTCACCGAAGTCTCTTACAAATCAATAACTGATGCGGGTGGGGAGGGCAGAGAGGGAAAGAAAGGCTCCAGAACCTGGAAGTAGAGCTACGCTTCTTCTACACCAGTCCTGTATCTGAGACTTTCAGATTCTCATTTCCACGATTCCATCATCCACGGTAACTTTTCATCTGTTTGGACGTCTGCTGATGCTATGCATTTTTTTCTTCTAATTTTTATTGGAGTATAGTTGCTTTACAATGTTGTGTTAGTTTCTCTGTGCAGTAAAGTGAATCAGCCTCACATACACCAATATCCCCTCTTTTTTGGATTTCCTTCTTCCTGTGTTAAACAGTAGGTGCTCATCAGATGTCTATTTTACACGTAGTATCAGTAATGTATAGTGTTAATGCCAACCTCCGAACTCATTTAACACACCCCACCTCCCCTCTGGGTAACTTTGTTTGTTTTCTACCTCTGTGTCTTTATTTCTGCTTTGCAAATAAAAGCATCTGTCCCATTTCTCTAGATTCCACGTAAATGCACTTACATGTATTTGCTTCTCTCTTTTCTAACTTACTTCACTCTGTGACAGTCCATGTCTCTGCAAGTGGCACAGTTCCATCCGTGGGATGTCCCACTTCTTACCCACCCCTCTGTTGCTGGATGCCTAGGTCACTCCTGTGCCCTGGCTATTGTGGACAGTGCTGTAGTGAACACGGGGTGCACTAGGCATGTTTCATTTGTCACAACCCCAGTGTGGACTGGATCTGGGAGCTTCCCCAGTGCGCCTTGCCAGACAGTACCTGGATGCTGAACTTTGGTCCCTGCAAGAGGGACGAGGCAGAGAGGAGGTGCAGAGACTCAGTGATGCTTGCAGCTGAAGGCGTACTGTCACTGACTCCATTACCCAATTTTGAGGAATTTCAGTCTTTGTGTCTTCCAGTGTATCCAACTTAATGGATTTAGGTTTGTAAAGGAACAAGCCTTGATAAGGCTGTGTTCTTTCAGGGGCTTTGCTTTATCTGTTCTGTGCAGCCTGGACTCCAGAATTTTGCCAGAAGTTGCCCCTTAAGCACAGCCTGACCAGGTATCCATGCTTAACAACATCCAGAAAGGCCCTGTTATGAGTTGAATTATGTTCCCCCAAATTCAAGTGTTGGTCCTAATCCCATCACTTCAAACTGTAACAGGAGACGGGATCTTTAGACAGGTCTTTAAGCCACAGTGAGGTCAGCTGGGCTGTGTCCTCATAAGAGAGGAAATAGGGCGCACATACAGAGGGACAGCCCCGTGAGGACACAGCCCGGAGGCAGAGTCTGCAAGCCCAGGGGGAAGACCGCGGGAGAAGCCAGCCCTGAGACACCTGGTGTGGGACCTCAGCCTCAGACCGGGAGAACACCCGCTTCTGTGGTTTAAACTCCCGGGCTGTGGTCTGTTCCAGCAGCTCTAGTAGACTAATACAGGTTCTCTCCCAAAATAAACCACTGAGGGATGATTGAACCTATACAGGGAAAGCTGGAGAAAACCATGCAACTGACTAAAGCATAATTTTTCACCTATCGAGCCACGAAGCACACACAGCGGAGCCCCGTGACTGATTTCTAGTTTTCCTCTCTGGGAGATTGGACCTGGCTGGGGTAAACACCTCTGCCTTGGTTTGGCTCAGATACATCAATCCTTTCCTACTGTCTGGCGCTTCTCACAGTCGTGATTTCTAACAACTGTCACAGGGCACCTTTCATTTAATCGTCTACCATGCTTCAAAGCCCTGGTTTTAGATGCCCAGTTTCCATCACTATCCGTCTAGGTTCTGGTGAAAGCAAGACCCATGCGATGTTGAAATGCCCAATGCGCTGAGATCACTTCTCCTTCCTTCAAGGGGTCGGCTCCTCCCCGATCTGACCAATGCAGTCACAGCTGCTTGTTCGCTGGGAGACTGAGTCTCTGTTCACATGCTTTGCTTGGTCCTGTGATTTGAGGGTGGGGTGGGTGTTGATATACGACTCCTGAGTTTTGGTGGGAAGAAAGAAACTTCCCCTTTGGATTCTGTCGCTGACAACTAGACAACTTCCCACCGTACCCCAGGCTTCCTTGACTCAGCCGTGTGTCTTGCTTGTCACCTCACTCCGCCTCCAGTCTGCTCCTCCGCTGGGGTATTTGACAGTTTACACTCCCTCTGCACAGGCTGCAGGGACTTTGCCAGACCATCCTTGCTGCTTGTTTTAGAATCAAAGCATTTGCCAAAAAAAAAGGAGAATTTGGTGAAGGAGGGTGGGGGAGCCTGGCACAGCTGTTGAGGGGTGGTCTGCAACAGTGACCAGACACCCCCACCTGCTTCCTGCACAAAACCTGGACCTCTCACTCATCATTGAGGGGGAAGTCGTTTAAATAAATGCATCATAATTACCAAAAAGAATACATTAGAAAGATAAGAATATATTTTGTTTGTAAAATAAACTGTCAAGGATAAAAATCTAGAAAGTTCAAAAAGTAATAACTGGATGGCTTCCCCAGTGCCTCAGAGGAAAAGAATCCATTGCCTGCAGTGCAGGTGACTCAGGAGATGTGGGGTCGATCCCTGGGTCGGGAAGATCCCTGGAGAAGGAAATGGTAACCCACCCCAGCATTCTTGCCCGGAGAATTCCACGGACAGAGGAGCCTGGCCAGCTGTGGTCCATGGGGCTTCAAAGAGTCGGACAAGACTGAAGTGACTCAGCGGCATATGCTAAAGCATCATCTCAAAAGGATAAAACAAAGTTCAGCCTTTTAGATACAATGTTTGCTAAAGGAGGAGGAAGTGGCAAATACCAGACAAGCGGGGGACCCAGGGGCCTGGGGCTGGAAGAACCCCTCTTGGGGCACCCGAGGGGCTGCCTCCCCGGGACGTGTCGGAGGCCCAGACGCCCAAAGGCAGCAGCATCCGAGGGGCATCGTCCCGTGGGCTGAGGAGTCCGGGGAGCCAGGGGCCGTTCCAAAAGCTTTCCCTGGGGTCCGGGTCCCACGCCAATCTGACACGCCATTGGCAGGCAGGATGATTCCTCCTCACACAGACGGGACACCCACCAGAAAGGGGTGAGCCCCCAGAGGGGCTCACGGGGAGCTGTAAAATCTGCTGTCGGGGCCGGTCCAGGAGAGAGACACACGGACACAGTCCGGGAGAGGGACACACGGATGGTCCAGGAGAGAGACACACGGACGGTCAGGGAGAGGGACACACGGATGGTCCAGGAGAGAGACAGACGGACGGTCCAGGAGAGAGACACACGGAC